>NC_056735.1:923519739-923529739 GCF_019279795.1 Protopterus annectens
TGATAGTGACTGAATTCATGTTTATATTTATTGTGAAACTCTCTTCTTATCCATTTTTTCTATATAGGCAGTACAGATGTATTAATTTCAAATAATCTAGCTATCCCATGTAAACATCAGATCTGTTTCCATTCTGGGTGGATTCTAACAGACTTTCCAAAACACATTTCACAAAGGATGTTGAATATGGTTCTGCTTCCAAATATATTTGCAGTACATACACTCCACCTAACATCTGGGATAATTAACTATCTCATCAGCTGTACTTCATATTTTATTCCAATGCCAAATATCCATCCTTCTGTCTATTAATTTTTCTGTAGAAAAGTCCTGTGTGAAGTGACACACCTTTTTTATTCTGTTTATATCTCTAGGGTAAACCTCTCTTCTTTTACTTACATGATACTTTTATTGCTCTGATACCTTCTTTTACAAAAAAACATTTTCTGTTTTACTTTCACTCTGCTTTATCTGTTGTAGGTTTTAAACACAAGTATGATAAAACCCTACGTACTTTGTTTCTGTGTACTGTGATTCTGTATTTACAGACGCTCTTTTACCAAGGTTGTCAGTTCCAGGATCTTGCTCAACCTATATGAATAGCTGGACACTGCTTTCATTTAATGGAAGAGTTGCCCTTTTTCTGTTGTATCTGTGCCTCAGTTGCCTCCTTTAGAATCTGGATTTGTTTAATATTGCTTTATCAGTGGAATGCTGGGTAGAGTGCACGATTTCTTGCTATCCTGCAGAATTTCTTGTCTTCGTTTGTCAGAATACTTAAGTCTGACATTTTGTTTTCTGGTCTATCTCATGGACAGACACAAAGATTCAATTTATTAAAGGTCAATGTTGATGTAGAAGGGCTCCTAGACTCCAAAAATGCCTATGAAATTAAAATCTTAAAGTATACTGGTCACATTCTGAAGCAAGGGTAAATAAACCATTGAAAATGGATATAACCTCCTTATTGTATGCAATACATTATATAGTTTTTTATGCAGAAAAGTATATTGTTCATAGGTTCATAGGTAAGTACTCGGCTATCTGCCCTTTCAGGCCATTTAAGCCTGGCCAGTTTCCTTTTGTGTGCTCAAAATAACCTCATTTGGTTGTAGACTGACCTTACCCATCCCATGGTTGATAATTATATATTACCCCTAATGACAATAACTGGGATCATACCATAGATAATTTGTTTTTAGGTAAAGGTACCTGCCCCTGACATTTTTTGGAGCTAAAACTCTCTCCAATGCCATCATAAAATATTGAATCCATAAAAAGCCCCAATAACATTGACAATTAATACATGACAAAGCAGCAGAGTAAGAGCAATGTAAGGAAGAAGAGACTGTACCAAATAAGTAAGTTTTTGATTTTACAGAAAATGCTATTACCCAATATCTAATCATGACATGATTTTTGTGGGTGTACTTATACAGAAATACCAAGTAAATGGCAAAACTAAAAACAATTTGATCCACATTTTTTTTTCAAAATCACCTACAGCTTTAATATTGACTGTTTAATATGACATGAAATTAACTGTAAAACAAAGATTCTTCAGAAAGTGACCAATACAAGATTGAGCAGTAAAGTGGTTTACCTGCAGTAAACATTCAGGACTAATGACTGCATCAGTTCTTCCCAACCCTGCAATGCACTGCTGCCTTTTTTCACTTATTTCCCACAATGAACGGTTATCAGACAAGAGAGAAATGGTTCCAGGCCGCTGTTCTTTTCTTCCCCAGTAACACTTCATATTCATTAGTTTACGAGAAAAGATGTGATACCCACCAGAGGTAAAGTTTCCCAAGACAGGAAATGCTGCTCCTTTGGCTATAACATCTGTCTTAGGGATTTCTGACTTGCAGACCATATCAGAGACATTTACATACTTGGCCTTAGAAAAAAACTGAAAGATACCCTGTAATCGTCAGCTGGAATTCTCTTAGCTTTCCCATTGCTCAAACATAGCAACGTACATATTTGCTTCTTCTTTCATCTTTTCCTGGTTAAGGGTTGCCACAGCAGATCACCTGTCCACTCATGATTGGCAGTAGAGTTTTACAGTGTTGAGTTGCCAGCCCAGCATCCAACCTTCCCCGGAAGGTACACACACACACATGCACTCATGCCTAGGGCCAGTTAAGAGTGTCCAATCCACCTACAGCATGTATTTGGGAGGTGGGTGGAAACCGGAACACCCAGGGGAAACCCACGCGACAACAGGGAGGACATGCAGACTCCGCACAGAAGGCACCCCAGCTGAGGATCAAACAGGAGAACCTCCTGCTGAGAGGCAACAACACTATCCGCTGCACCACCGTAGTCACCCTTACATATTTGCTAGTCTTGGTAAATCCAGACCTGTCTTTTAAATTCCATTGTTGAAACATGTATTGTAAGGTCCATAGACCGCTTCCTTATTTTTGATGCTAGAAGATGTACTAGAGTTATGCTTTCTATATAATCTGACTGTACACAAATGATGCTGAATGAGGTATACTTTACCTCTCTAGCTTGTCAAAGAAAGTATCGTTGCTTCTTCCAAGAAAGTGAGGATATGCATTACTTTGTCAAGTTACAGGTTTGTTACCTGCAGCTCACTGAATTAGTATAACTAAAACTCTCTCCTGCAAACCATGGAAACAAGCACGAATATAGGCTCGGGGGTGGGGTACAAGTTATTTACTGATCAGTCATACATCCTTGAACCTAAATTTGATATCGATTTACTGATGGTATTATTTTGCCATATTGTGGCATTAATGAGCTATAACTCCAAATAAAAAGGGGGGGGGGCTCTTTCAAAAAAAAAAATTACTTGCTAACAGTGGTGACTGTTTTGCTAACATCTGTTAACTTCAGACTTGTATATCAGGATTGCTGCCTACCTCTGGCCAGTAAGTTACATATTAAAACATAACCACTTAACTGAAAGTTTAAGACTAAGGATCTCTAAGCTGTAGAAACCAAGTTTTTGTTTAGCTTTGGGGAAAGGGCCTTTACAAAATTTTCACTCATTATGTGGAAAATGATAAGAATGTATCATTAACTATGATGGACAGAAAAAGCAAAATAATTTTTTTTTATCTCAAGGGCAAACTCCCGTACCAGCCCCCATACTTAAATTAACTAATCCCATGGTTAAGTACTGTGGTGGAAGAAGGGCAAACACCATGCCAAGAAAAGTATCCATTCACCCTGTAGTATTCCACTTCTGAAAACAACGGTGTTAATGCACCTACAGTTTAAAAAAACACAAACTCAAAACATAATTCCTCCACTTTGAATTCCTCAAAAGTCACTGTATTCAGTGGGCCCTGTAAATCTGAAGAGCAAAATTTCATAAGTCATGGTGAAAACAGCAGCAGTTGTTACTGTTCTTTGTTTTTCTGGGCTGATATCTGTGGACTCAAAAAACTGCCAGTGAACAAACTACATGTTGCAGTATCTTTTTGGTCAGTCTGCCATTTTTACCAATGTATAATTTTGTTAGTGTCTTATTTTTATATGTCTTATTTGTCACTGTTTCCTTTTGCCACTTTATGATATGTCTCTGTTTGTCACTTTCTGATATTTTAATTATTTGGTCTGTTGTTAATGCTTTTTATGTATGGTTCATATCACATGGCCTAGATCATAGTGGGAAATGGTCCATTAAGCAGTCAGCCATCCAGGTAATAAACAAACAGATAAACAGATTAACTGACAAATAAATACATTCTACTCATACAAATGGAGAAGATTTTCTCCTGCATTGTTGAAATTTTCTTTCATACTATATTTGACATGATTTGGGAACTCCATAAAGGTGATCAACTGCCACTTTGTTGAGTGTAGGAATGCCAGAAACATTTCTAAGTGAAACCTTTCTCCATGTTTTTACATTTTCTTTTATTTATGCTATATAGAGTGGAAAAGCCTTGCTAACAACACTTAAGGTACATTCAACCACAGTTGTTTCAACTTCAGTATACCTTTTATTTCTGTTCTGTGTTTTTTTTCCATCACTCTTCCATTGATTCTGTTGTACATTTCCAAAGAAGGCAAAGCTGACTGTCTAAGGACAAAGTTTTGGATTATTCGTTCAATGTTATTGATTTGAGTGGACTTTAATTTTGGCTGCCTCCTTGACTGGTGTTCATTTGCCAGTGTTTGACAATGTTCATTGCAATGAAAGTTTTGTATGTAGTTTACTCACTGAGCTGTAGAGACATTGAGACATGAGACAACGGGTTATAATTGGGACTATTTTGGAGCTCTGGATTTCTACTTCGCTGGCTTATTCTTCATCTGCCACAGAACCTTCTTTCTTAATTTTTGAAACTAATATTTTAGCTACTTGTGCTGCAAGTACTGCAGATTATTTCTTTGTTGACCTTGTAGCTCTTGCCTTGTTGCTATTTCCACCTGATTCATCTATTATTGAAGGGTCACTAAATTTCCAAATCCATTTTAATGTGATTTTTAAGTTTTAGATTGTTTTAACTTTTGGATTTTAATTTTTGTTTTCATGAATACGTTTCTGCAACAAACATTAATAGCAACATTAACAGTGGCTGTCGTGTGAATTCCAGCTTTTAAAATAATCATTTAGATGAATCTTTTTATTTGCACATTTGTTTGGACATTTTTTGGATGCTCTTTTAGAATCTCTGTATTTCAGTTTGGATATTTTGATAGGTATGCTGATAAAACAAAACTGTTAAATTTTAAGTAACTTATTAATTGTAATATGTTTTAAAGGTATTGAACTAGTGTTTCACTTTGGTATGTATCTAATACTTATTAAGTAAACACTGTAATAAAGTCAAAGCTAAATTTAAAATTATGTTGCTGCAGGCCATCTGCAAACGAATGGTTCTATATTAGTTCACCGAAACTTATTTTCAGCGAACTCTTTTCCATTGATCCCCATTCAATGAAAATCACTTCCGCAATTCACTGAATTTTCCAAGGGCAGGGAAACAATTGCCCTGCAGCACAACAGAAACCACAACTAACTAAACTAAACCAAACCCACCCATGTGGAGGACTTCATCCCCACAACACCCCATGTGGGGGGCTTTATCCCCCCCACCCCTCTAACTATATATGCCAACTCCAAGATCACACTACAGCGGGGAAGTGGGGAAAGTTGTGTAGTTAGCCAACTACTTCCTTGCCCTTGATAAATTTAGTGAATTGAGGAAGTGATTTTCACTGAATAGGGATCGGCTGAAAAGTGTTTGCTGAAAATAGCTTTCGGTGAACTAATATAGAGCCCAAAGGAATATAGCTAGCATTCAAAGAAAAAAATCTTGCCTGGATTAATGTGTGGAAGAGGGAGAGGCACTGATGGTTTGATTGTTGGCAGTTAATGTGGAGCAGAAAGTGAAAATAAATCAAGAGTGAGCACATTTGTTTACCATTATAAGCTGGATTTTATTTTCACTTCCTGGTATTCAAATGTACCCAGTATAGTCAAGGTTATGTTACTACAGACAATCACAGGGACTGTTTTCTTTAGGTGTACTACAGATGTATTCCATTGCTATCAGTTTTCCAAAAGTTAGATAACATTGTTTGAGAACTGCATATAGGGCATCAGTAAAGTGCATTAGAAATTTAAAGTGATCGTTCCCACAGACGTTTTTTTTTTTTTTTTTTTTTTATTATTTTATTTATTTATTTATTTAATTATTTACTTAATTTTGCTTTGTTCAAGCTGATTTTCAAAGTCGATTTTTTTTTTTTTTTGGGGGGGGGGCGCACAGGGATCTTGCACACTGCAAAAAAAGAATTTTTAACAAGAAGAGTACTGTCCAGTATTTGTTATACTCCTGCATTTTCAGTGTTTTTTTTTTCTGTTTATCAACACTTGGCATTTCAAGTGATGACATTTCACTAGGGAGCCATATATATATATATATATATATATATATATATATATATATATATATATATATATATATGTATATATTTTTAAAGATGATAAGGGGGGTGTCTTTCATGATCATGTGATGGGGAATGATTATTTAAGCATGTTAATTAGTGCAATGTGTGTTTTCTGATTATGTCAATGGCTTAAGGCTGACGAAAGCGCTAAATAAACTGTGGTTGCTGTGGATTAATTTGTCACTGGTTTCTGTCACCTTCTACAGTTAATAGTCGTGGACTGTACTTTATTCGTTCTTGGTTTGTTTTATTATGGAGACAGGCAGTGGTATGGATGATGCCACAGCTGGTTCCCTATATGAATTGAACTTATCAATAGGGAGCCTTGCAGTATTTATACAAGTGCTGTCAGAACAAATTACGGACTTGGGTAAAAACTTTAGTGCCCTACCTACTACTTTTGGTTCTAATAACACTAACTTCGGTAGAAGTATGGAAACACAAGATTCCACAATTCCCCCAGGACAAGGGAGTCCTATTCCCCCCTCAATGCTTTCAACGCGTTTTGTCAATGGTCGACATGTGATAGGGGGTGGAACTTCTGACTTTCTTCAAGCAGGAACTGACACTGTGTCTTTTTCACTCACAGAATGGATGAACGAAGGTGGCCAGCGTGAATTCAAGAACAACACTCCATGTAACAGTGTGGGGACTGTCGATGAACAACTATTACATTTAGAGAAGGAATTAGTTAAATTTAAGAAATTGAGAATAAATACCTCAGAGAATGCCGTGTAGAGAGCATGTACCGAAGGGACTGAGGACTTGGAGATTTCCTACAGGTACAGTTCAAGGCTCAGACTTTCATAAAGACCTGATAGCAATGTTCAACAGGCATGGTTGTGAACTGCTGGAATTGCTTATGAAAGACAATGACAGAAAAATGAAGAATTTAAAAAAATGTTATTGATGAATGTGATGCAAGGTTAAAAAGTGATTTGGGTTTTTCATTTAAGGTAGACAAATGTAGGGCAATTTTTATGAATATTGACAAAACAGTGAACAAATTAATTAATAAAAAGAGTAAGAAACTTGAGAGAGATAGAATTGAATATGAGACTGGTAAAGCATACCCCTTGCCTAATATGATCAATAGAGCACAATATGGGTGATGAAGTTAATAGGGGTTACAGTAACAATGATGTTGTGAATGTTAATGTTGCACCCCTTTAGAAGTAGCCCTGAGGAGGTCAGAACGCCTATTGAATCGAACGAGGCAGACCAATTACAACAGGGAAATGGAGAACAATGGGAATTACAGGAATTCATTCTCCAACAGGGGTTAACATTACAGAGGACGGGGGAAGGGAGCATTCAGCAGATGGTAAATTATGTAAATACGCAGATGTTTGCACAAGTCATTAACAATACACATGGAGATTTTAAGATTTTTAATCTCAGTGAAATGCATGTAGACGTTGAATAGGCAGATTTGTTCCAAAAAGGTTTAAATTTTGTTCCCACAAGGGTCCCGGTAGTTGACACCATGTTATTAGAATGAAAAACCTTTGTTAGGAAGTTGAACCTCAAGTTTTATTTTGAGAATGAACAGCTGAACGATAATGAAACACAATGTAAGAAATCCAGCACCTTTAACCCCACTCTTGCATACTATATTTATTTGAGAATCTGCGTTGTAGCCAGAATAGAAAAATAGTGAAATCTAAGAAATATGACTATATATCTAATTTAACAGATGAAGAAAACACATTACTTAAACAGATTGTTAACAATCAAACAATTAGAGTTATGAAACCTGACAAGGGAGGGGGAATTGTGATTATGGACCAACGTGTTTATGTAGAAAAAATGTTGCTACATTTGTATGGCGACACTTATGAAGAAACATCTGTAAATGAGATAAATATTGCCTTCAGGTATATTGACATTACCTTGAATGATTTGCTGATAGATGGGCAAATTACAAGCAGTGAGTACAATTTTCTTCAGCAAAGTGCACCCAGGATACCGACAATATTAGAAATCCCTAAAATCCACAAAAACATTGTGGACCCCCCGCTGAGACCCGTAGTAGATGCAAAAGCATCCAAGACTTTCAACTTGGCAAAGTTTGTGGATTCTCACCTTAAACAGATTTTGGAACAACAACAACATGTGCTGAAAAACTCATGGGATTGCTAAGTAAAATTAATGTGAACTTATACAGTGACAACTTAATTTTTGTCACTATTGATATCAAAGATTTGTTTACAGTCATCCCTCACGACATTGGCACATTGTAGTTTTATGATTTTCTTTGTTTCAACACTTCTCTGAGCCATGCAAGGATCTTCATGTTTAGAACATTAATGGATTTAATTCTCAATAATAATTTTATAGTTTTTTGACAATCAACTTTTTAAGCAAAAGGTAGGAGTGTGGGGGCGGCGTGGGCCCCCCTTTTTGCCAACATAGTTCTAACACAATGGGAAATTAATTATGTGTTTAACAATGAGTTGTTTAAGTATTGTAAATTTTATGGTCGATTCCTGAACAACATACTTATCTTCTGGGGAGGTACACAAGAACTTTTGGACAGGTTTTTTGACTACTTAAATGATTGTACAACTTGTTTATCCTTTACCATGGAGACTGCAATGTATATAATTCACTTCTTGGATGTAGACATAAAGAAAGACAATATTAACAAGTATTTTATTTCAACTATTTACAGAAAGCCGACCTATTCCAACACCCTCTTACATTTTGAAAGTTGTCACCCCTTACACCAAAAAAGGTCTTTGGTGAAGAGGCAAGGGGTGAGGTTGGCTAGAATGGTGAGTAACCTAGAAACACTCATTGAAGAAACTGTGAAATTGAGGGGTATGTTACTAAGAAGGGGGTATCCAGATATATTTATTGACCCCATACTATTGAAAGTGAAAATGAAAAGAATTGATGGATATTTTTCCCATTGTTAGGTGTGAACTCTAAAGCCACAAATGCAGAGACTGTGAGAACGAACAACAGTAACACGAGTGACACAGCAGTAAAGATGTTTAATCGGGCTATGACATTAACATTCAGCCCAGTGTTTTATGACATTAAGGAAGTCATCACAAACAATTGGAGTATTTTGACTAATGACTTAGAACATAGGGAGAAGTTGGGTGAAACCACTGGTCATTTGTAAGAGGAATTCTAATATTAAGAATATAATAGAAAGAAGTACTTCTGGAGAAAGTGTAGGGCGGATGAGAAAATGTGGGCAATGTGCACAATGTTGTCATGTTTTGGAAACAGAGAGTGTTCACATTATGGGATACGGAGAGGTTAAATTGAGACAAAAGCTCAATTGCCTCAGCAAATGCCTAGCTTACATTGCAATTTGTCAACAGTGTAGACAGTTTTATAGTGGAAAAATGAAAAATGCCCTCAATAAGCATATATATCAACACACTTATGATATACGTAGAGTTAATTTGAGTAATGGATTGGCCAAGCACATTTTTGAATGTAGCGGTCATTCTTTTAGATTTGCAGGCTTGGAGCAAATAGTGGATAAGGAAAAAAGGGGTGGTCCAAAAGAAACATACTTGGAATATAGAGAGCTAATATCTATCTCCAGCTTGTTAAAACTAAGATCAGATTTTCATATGTAAAAGTACCACACACACTATGTTGCGTGGATTTTAAAGTTTTAAGAAACAATATATATATTCTCCTTTATCAAGTTTAGGAAGTTTAGATGTATTTACTTACTTATATATTCAACAGATTGACTATATTTTAATATTGTCATTAATAGCCATATATTTATTCACTGGTTTATTTATTTATATATGCGTAATGTATATTTATATACTTAGGTAAGATTGGTAGATTAATGTTGTAGTTATTTATTTATTGCACTTGCAGCACTTTTTGATAATTGTATTGAAACAGTTTTAAAAGACGATAAGGGGAGTGTCTTTGATGATCATGTGATGGGGAATGATTGCATGTTAATTAATGCAATGTGTGTTTTCTGATGATGTCAATGGCTTAAGGCTGACAAAAGCGCTAAATAAACTGTGGTTGCTGTGGATTAATTTGTTACTGGTTTCTGTCGCCTTCTACA
>NC_056735.1:923534739-923702239 GCF_019279795.1 Protopterus annectens
ACCCCACAGTGCTTCAACAGACAGGCCAACAGGTCTGACGTGAAACTGGCACCTCTGTCAGTCAGTATTTCTTTTGGGAAACTTACCCTGCTGAAAATCTATAACCAAGCATTTGCCAACTTTTCTGCCTCAATGGAGGACAGAGGCACTGCCTCATGGTATCTGGTAGCATGATCTACTATTACTAGGATATACTTGCCTGTGAAACATGGGGTATTCAGAGGCTCCACAATATCCATAGCTACCCTCTGAAATGGCTCCTCAATGACAGGCAAAGTCATCAAAGGAACCTTGACCTTGATTTCTGCCTTGCTTACCTTTTGGCACTGCTCACAGGCCCTGCAATACCCTGTTACACCCCTGGAAATCCCAGGCCAATAGAAGTTCTGCATAATATGTCTCTTTGAATGCTTTATGCTCAAATGACCTGTAAAGAGAATGTCATGGGCTATGGCTAGGAGTGCCAGATGGTAAGCTCTGGGCACTACCAACTGTTGTATTCTCTCATCCTCTAACCCTCCCTCAGGGGTCCACTCTCTATACAGTAACCCTTTGCTCCAGTATACATATTCCCCCTTTCCTTGATAATCAGGTCCTTTCATGGATGCCTCCCTCAAGCCTTGTAATTTAGGGTCTGAGAGCTCAGCTTGTCTGAACTCTCTCTTTGTAACCCTTCCCAGCTCCCCTTCCACAGGAAGTCTGGTATTTTCTGACATGGATACCTCAATGTCAGCCTGGGTACTACTACCCACCTCTGCCCTTGCAGTCACTCTGTCCAAGGAAACATCACTACCCACAAGCAGCCATGGCTCACCTTCAGCCAAACTGCTACAGGGTAGGTCCCTTCCTGAAGTAACCAGCTCACCAGTCCTGGCTTCACATGTGTGGTGTTTCTGAGTCCCCGCTGGCTAGGTGGGAGGCTGTGTCTCACTTAGCAGTGGCCTGTTTACCATCTACTAAGATAGAATATAACCTCTTGTGGTAGTTTGGTACCCTTGTTGTCTCCAGGCAACTTACTGCTGGCATTCTGTCATTCCCACTTATTGGCTTCCCCACCTTTCATTCCCCACCTTGCCTCTGTGGACATGCATATGCTACATGACCCCACTGTTTACTTTTAAAACTTTTAACCCTTGAGCCTGGCCATGTACCTGAACTAGTGGCTTCCCTTGCTACTGGTGGACTCTGTTATGGCAGTTTAGGCTGCCCACCATGGGTTTTCTTAGACACATGTGCAGCACTGGGTATCCCTTTCCTATGCAGTGAAGCCCTGCTTGCTAAGTATTGGTCTCTCTTTTTCCCCCAACTCATCTGCGGTATTACATTTTCTGTCTGCCAACCAGATTCTTATGCCCTCAGGCAAAGTGCTAAGGGCTTGTTCCCTCACCAAAAGGTTTGCCAGTTGTTCAAGAGTGGTGAACTGACACCCATGTACTCACCTATGAAAATAAGTGCTTATTTCCACAATATATTTGCACACACTTTCATCTGCTTTGTGTCTATGCTCATGAAACTTTTTTCTATAAGCTTCAGGTGTTAACTTAAAACACTCACTGGCACCAGTGGTGGGGATGTACACTGGGAGGATAACAGGTACACACCCAGTATTTCCATATGCAGCTCTCTGCAGCAAGTGCAGTTTCCCTTAAGAGCACACAGAGACCACAGTCAGTCTGGGGATGGTTTCTCCCTCTTTCTCCAGTTCTCCAGTAGTACTTCCCATTAGCACAGCTATAGAGTTGAGATTTCAGCTGAGTGGCCAAGCCAAGACCTCCATCACCCTCTCTGTCCAACGAGTGCTTTTTGAGCTTGTCAAGTAGCTGACACACACACACACACACACACACACACACACACACACACACACACACACACACACACTTTGAGGTTTGATTTACACACACACACACACACACACACACACACACATATCCACTACACACACACATGCACACACATGCAAACACACACACACACACACACACACACACACACACACACACACACACACACACACACACACACACACACACACACACACACACACACACACACACACACACGCACACGCACGCACGCACACACACACACACACACACACACACACACACACACACACCTGGGAAACGCTGGCACAAGATTACTAACTATGCCCCCTTTTGTCCAGACTGTAAGGTAGTTATTACTATCACCAGCCAACTCCTTATCTGCTACTTTAAGGACCTTAAGAAACGGTGTCCAGTCATACTGTGTAATATTAATATTACATAAATAAAAATTAATAAATAATAAAATAAACATAAATGGTAGTTTGAACAGGAGCAGGGCTGTTAGGAGTGGCCCACACAGTGTCACCAAATAAATATGCAAGTTCTCAAAACTTAAATATCTGTAGACAGATCAACCACAGTGAAAAGTTTAAATATATTTAATAATAATAAAAAAAAACAAGAAAATACTCAGTATATATTCACAGTGACATCAGAGTTCAAAATTGTGGGAAATATTTAAAACAACATTGCAGGGCAGTCTCAAATACATACAGAAAAATATCTAAACTAAGCTTTGCTATATTCCTTACTATATCAAAGAGAATTTAATTTCAGCTATTTTTTCTGAAGTTAACCTCCTGTGTTCCAGTTTCCACTGTTAAAATATATACATTTAAACAGTTACAATAGTGCATGTACATTTCTGTTCTCTTCCAGAAGGGCACACTGTGGTTACATTTTAAGCAAGAGCACTTTATAAAATACCTTTTTAACACACCTGTCTGTAAATACCAGTTTGATATGCACATGACATACAGTTCTAATCCAGTTGTAATACAAGTATCTTATATAGATCATGTTGATATTCACAAATGACATATAATTATTTACAAAATTCCAGATAGCTGTGCTGGCAGTATCCCCCTTTGTCACAGATACAGTGATAGAGATATGTAGAGGTACACTTTTTATGTACACTGCATATCGTGTGCTTCTTATGCATCATAAAAAAGCCTGTCAGTTCACAAAATGTATCTTTTCATAATGTGCAGTCTTCATGCAAAATGCAAGAACTGTAAATTCTTCAGGAGCTGTCCATATAGATGATTGGTTTTCTAACAGTTCTCCTGTGTCTAGCAACATTTGGTGAACTATTATGAGTAGATTTTACTAACTTGAATATTTTTTTCAGAAAGTTCAGGTTGCGGTTTTGTTTTCTGAGACAGTTTTATTGTCTTCTCTTCATGCAGCTGTGTATTCCCAGAAAACACTTGTGCATCTTTGTATTTATGTGCTCCATTTGCAAAATTTTTGCCTTGCTCCTTTATGTTGTTGCCTTGAAGCATTCTTTTCCTCCTGTATACCCTTCTCTCCACTTCAGACTATGTTAGTTGACCTGCCCTTTGTATCATTGTGCTTATTTATGGTCATTTTTCATTTTTACAGCTACTGAATTCTAATGTATTTCTTGCCATCTGGAGTAGATAATGTACTAAAATGTCTGCATAGTAAACCTGTAGTTTCTGCTGATTCATCTCCAGCATTTCATTGACTCTGCTTTGATTCTGCTATATTAGCAATGTAGTTGATCAGTGTAGCTTATTCTTTATTCTTCCAGTCAAAAATAGTATTGGTAAAACTGAGTCCCAATACTATATTATTCCTCTATTCCAATGTCATGACATGGCAATTCACTGTTTCAAAATTTAATATGTTGTGTTATGTTATGTTATGTGGTACATAAGATACATTTTGTGCCTTTTGTCATGGGTCATAGCTGGAAAGATTGTTTGGACTAATCTACTTTCTTCATAAACAAACAAACAAACAATCAAATAAGCAAATAAATAAGTATATAGTGCTTGTCGTCATTAGATTCTTTACTTTCTACATAGTTTTCTACATTCTTCCATTTGTTTAAGGTAATGTACACATGTAATTATATATATAGAGCCCCGGCTCATGTTCAAAGCACTTGGCATTTTGGTTAATATATTCTGAACCATTGCCAAGTATAACAATATCAAGGTTGCCTTTTCTCAGAAATATAGACTTTATTGTACTAATATTACTGGGACTAGCATCATCTAACAACATAAACACTTGTGGACATTTAGAAAGATAATCTACACATGTACAATACGCTTCATCTTTGATTTGAAGCAAATCTATACCCACTGTGCTGCTTCAGACTTTCCTGAAATTGTACAGATTGCCATTTCCTTTTCTGGGTTGTTATAGAATTAATTGAATATAAGACTATTGATACCTATTGTTCTATTTGCACTGGAATCCCATGGCAGTATAGTGCATCTCTCTTTTTCTTTTTTGCATTTCACTGTTTCCACATGTGACTCATGTCCTTTCAGGCAGCTGCTTTCGTAACTGGTGAAGTAGCATAATTTCACCAACTTCAGTAATTTAGCCTTTAATTTAGCCTTAGGCACAAGTTTTTTCCTCCTTATGTGAAAAAGAGGGATTGATTTATTTTCTGACTGATGATTTTTTTTTCTCTAACCAACCTCTTAATGTGTCTGTCTTCGGTAATTGTTTTTCTATACTGCTAGTATTGTATTTCTTACATTCATTTACTGTTTCTGCTATAATTAGTAACTACAAAATTACTCAGATAATGTGTAGCTCTTCTAGCAAATCATCATGTTGATGTGATAAGTAAGCTGTATACAGCCCATCTGTTATTTGTAGTTCCTTGCTTGAAACCTCCATTTTACTTTTAGGTCATACCAGTGTAGATTAAGTAAAATCTTCTGCGTAGTTAGAAGTACTATTATAGGCTTTGCAAGGTTTTCAGGTTTCTTTCTGCTTGTTTTTCTGTGTCAAAAAATATTCATGGAATTTTTTCTTACATGAGTATATTGTTGCTGGAAGCTCCTTTTCTTTTGAGTGTATCTCACTTGGACATGTGCAAATACTGTTGACTCATAGGCAGCTAGTCTATTCGGTTGAAAGATTACAGCCCCTGTGCCATTCTGGTATGTCTCCCCTTTCAACAAGGCATACCAGTGTGGCACAGGAGCTGTTATGCCTCCCATTTCAACACAGCTGACTTGTTTATGTTATAGTGTTTCATCAAAAATGCTTCTGTTACTAGTTTCTTCAGCATTATAAAACTACTTTCATTTTTCTAACTCCATTCCCAAGTTGTACATTGTTCTAGTTGCTTCCAAGATATCTGTTTATCTGAGGGGTCTATGTTACCTTATCAAAAAGACTATACATCGAACACCTTTTCATCAACCCCTAAACATCGAACTGCCATTTATGCAAATGGCCACTTCAGCGATTTTTTTCCTAAGGGAAACAATCACTTGGCCAACCAGAAACGACACATCACTTCAAACATTTCAAAGTGGGGGCTTTGCCTCCCACACCCCCTAACTAAATATACCAACTCCAAGATCACACTGCAGTGGTGAAAAGGGCAAATTCATGATGATGGCCAAGCAGTTTTTTTCCCCTAGGAATAAAATTGCTGAAGTGGCTATTCACATTAATGGCAGTTCGATGTTTAGGGGTTGATGAAAAGGCATTCGATGTACAGCCTTTTTGATAAGGTAATATAGACCCTTATCTGAGACATATAATGTGCAGGCTTTGCAAAATGTATAATTCCCACAAACCTCTCTAATACCTGTTTATCTTCTGGCTTTCACATTTGTATTATTGCTTTGACTTTTCTCTTTACTTGTCTTCATTTCTTCTTTCATTAGAGTACAGGTCGCATATTTTAAGTTAGCCATTAATTGTACACCTGCTCTTATTGAATTTAAAATTGTGGTGCCTCAGTCATTTCAGTAGTTCTGATATTTTCTCTCTATGTTTTCTGTCTGATCCACAAAAATAGATCATTAGTTAAGTTTACAACAACTTCTAGACCTTCAATTACTTGTGCAACAATTAACCCAAAAAAGGTGTGTGAAATGTGCAACCACAAAAGAAATTAAGAACCCAAAAAAGTCCATGTTGTCCAGAAGCTTGAGGCAATATAACTGAAAAAACAACTTTATTATAACATCAAAAAGAATGTTAAGTGCTTTCGTCCATCCACTTGTACTTCTTCAAAACAAGTTGTCTAAAAATCACTCCTTATATATTACCTCTAATTAAGCAATAATTAAGTCAATCGATCAGAATCCTTAATCAATCCAAGATTTAATGTAAAAGACCAAGTTACAAAAGTACATTATTGGAACTATATTAATAGAAATTAGAATATGGAAGTCAAAACGTTTCTATTCAAAACCTTATAAAAGTAATAAACCTACTCGTTAAGATCAAAAATAACATCTGTAATCATTTTAAACAGATAAAACGAAAATATATGAATGTTTGTAATTCATAATTTTGCTCCTCTCATTCTTACAACAGGAATAATTGATATATGGTCATTAAGACCAGGTTTTAGGGATGCATCCAATCTAAGTTGCCAGAGGAGTTCCTTGTATTCTAATCTATTTTCCCAGTCCCCGTCTCTGGCATTTTGTGGAACTACTTCAAAAATTCCAAAAACTCATTTTTAAAACCATCACATGTTGAAGAATATCTATATAAAGCATGTTTTGGGTTGGCCTTTCTCACCTACAGCTTTGATAAGGTTAGATGTGCTCCGTTCAAATACACTCACCTTCTTTGATGATATCTTATTCTGCAAGTGCTTCTGCCTTTAATCACTGTATCACACAACTCACCAAATTCAGTTTTGGCTGTGTTCACCAGTTCATTATTTATTTAAGGAAAACATTTTTAATTTTTAAGCATAAATTCCTTGCAATGAATGAATTGAATATATTGGTAATGTTTCTACACTTACAGTAATTGTTAATCAGCAAGGTTGTGTAAAATGTGCTGGTCAGGCTTATTGTCTTTTCTGCGTACAGTGAGGATTACATTGGAATTCTGGACATATAGTTCTGCAGGTTGCGGCTGCACGGACTTGTAGTCACATAATGCTTCTTTTTATATGTTATCGACTTTATTTTCAAAGGAATGCATACAATTAGAAACTGTATGCAGTATATATTTATCTAAATTTTCATAAGCAACACTGACATTGTTACTACTATCACAAGAGCAAAAATGGACAGGTTTACTGTCTTTAATTTCACTGACTTTGCAGACTTTGTATTTTGTAAGCCTACAAAAAAATTATTTCAGATGGCGCTTGTATACAAATTGTAGAGTCTCAAGTTCAGTCTGTTGATGTTCGGGGTTATAAGTAGGAACAACATTTATCCTGGGTTGTGACACTGAATCTAATTCACTTTTCAGAGTAGTCAAATATTTCTGATTATTAATGCCATATAAGCAATCAGTTGGACAAGCACAGTCAGTAGAGGCATTAGAAAGTGTACATTTTAAGCTGTATTTTGTTTTAAAACAATAAATATACAAATCAATTATAAAACAAACAACCATTTACACAGGTCCACAACTGATCAATATATCAAACTTTTATATCAACAACAGTTAATATTTTTCAAGCAAGTCTTTAAGGTTAAGGCAATATTTGTATGAATGTTTAATATTACAAGTTCTCATTGTTGTAGTGTGCAATGCACTACTGCAAACAATTTTTGCCATACCAATAAATTCAACACTAGAGGGGGTAACTTTACTTTTCCAATTTTTAGTAATTACTTTGTGGCTATAGCAAGAATAGCCCAAAGAAGAGGCACTTGGGTTTTTGGAATTATCTCAAGAATTGGAGCATTAAATAAAACTAAAAAAATGTAGAAATATTACATCTATCCAAGTATAGAGCTCCCATAAATTTATTAATTTATTTCCAAAAAAGGGGGGGGGGGTTACTTCACATTCATATACCATATGCATCCAATCAGCTATTATTTCAGAATCACATCTCCAGCATTTAGTTCTATATGATTTATACATAATTGCAATTTTGTTGAGTGACAAAAACTCTGTGTAAAAATTATCAAACGAAATATATATATATATAAAATGAAGATGTAGTTTTATTTGTAGAGTATAATATTAATTTATTTTATTCTTCAGAGAAGTCTTCATTATTAAGTTTAGGAGTTGTCTAAATATGTGAAATCTAACTTAAGAATTTTATAATTTTGTGACAAATATGATTTATTTTTCATTGCATTATTATTGATATTTATTATGAATTCCAATAATTTGGAGAACAGTTTCTTATCTGTGTCATATATCTTATATACATGTGTTCACAAAATCTCTAAATATTTGTAAAATTAACCGATTGTCAGAATCTTGATTGTATTTGGACCTTAAATTTTCAACTGCATGTATATATATATATATATATATATATATATATATATATATATATATATATATATATACACATACACACACACACACACACACACACACATATATATATCAGTACCATTTAAGAATGGATGCCAATAAATTCAATTGCTTTGCCATTTAAATACTAGCATTTTATTGACATTATGATTTTCTAAACAGTTATTTGTACATGCAGTTGGAAACATAGAAAATGTTAAGTCTTTAATGCAATGGTTAGAATATGTGAACTTGTGGAAAGAGGAAATTATGTTATTTAAATAGAGAATTTGAGAAGAGGGTGTAATAACATTTATGCAAAAATCTTTTAATGACCAGATAAAACCATTGGGTAGTATTTGTTTATAACTGAATGTGATATCTCTATTATTTGCTATTAATATTTCTTTATGAATTTGTTTCCATTTGAAACATAAGATGAATTTATCCACAGCACTATAACTTTTATAATTTGATGAAGTAGCATACAATTGAATAGCAAGGAATCCTATTCTACCATTAACTCAACCTTTTCTTTGCCAATCAAAGGAAACTCTTGGTTTATTAAATCTTACGTCAAATAGTATCTGAACAAACATATGAAAAATGTTCCATTTTAATATTCAAACTTTCCATAATAAATTGTTCTGAGATATTAAGTTGTTATCATTAAATGGAGACAGTAACAAGAAAAGCACAATCATAGTTTTTTATTAGAAGTGCCATTCTATATGCTATTATATAAACTATCCCCTTGGTATACTGCAAGCATTCAGAACTATTTAATACCTGACAGTGGTTTAGAATGCAGTTGACTGTCTTTTGCTTATTATCAACTTGTATTCATTGACATCTTAGCATATGATTCAAAATATTATGGTTATTTACTTTTAGATGGGAAGAAATAACCTGGACAATTCTTAGAATTTTACAACTCCCGTAGCATCATAGAAGTGCTCATATTTCTAATTAAGCTGCTTCAATATGGTCCTGATGACATGGGGCTTGTAAATGAAGAGCTTTGCAGTCACAACTCACACAAAAAACAGTCACGAGTGAATACAAACCACCTCTATTTTATATAGTATCAGTCCCTCAAACCCTTCCAAACCACTAAAAAACAATAAAATAAATTTCAAAGTAACCTGTAAAAAAACTATTGTATTTAAAGAAATAAAATTTAATGATTCAGTAAGCACTATTTGTATAAGATGTCTAATATAAAGCAGACTGTTATTTTCACTTTTTTTTAAAGGAGATATAACATATAAACTTGAATTAAAAGAATGGCAGTTGTGTATGATTCGGGTTTAACTTGTTAAAGTGTGAATATTACTCTGATTGTTTGATAACATTCAAATAATAACTTATATATGTAAGAAACTATATTTGTATACTTTGTTTATAGCATAGTGTAACTTTCCTGGGTGCTATTGAATGTCAAGTATACTATCAGTGGCAAGCATTTGGAATTGTAATAACTGTCAGTGGTCTAGAATGCAGTTCACTGTCTATTGCTTACCTAATGTGTATTCTTTGGCATCTTAGCATATGATTGAAAATATTATGATTATTTACTTTTAGACAGGAAAAAGTAACCTGGACAGTTCTTAGAGTTTTAAAACTGCTGCAGCATCACAAAAGTGCTCATGACTCTTAAGATATTTCAAGCTGATTTTCATGATAAGGGCTTGAAAATTAACGATCCTTCAGTTGCAATTCACACAAAAATGCTCACAAGTGATTCCAAGCCACCTCCACACCATACATCAACTCCTCAAAGCCCTCCAAACCACCAAAAAAAATCTCAGTGTCCCAAACATTCCAGTCAAAGAAGGAACATTTAATGATCCAGCAATTGCACTATTTTGATGAGATGTTTAATAAAAAGCAGACTGTCATTTTTAAAGGAGACCTAGCATATAAACTTGCATTAAAAGAATGACAGCTATGTGTGATCCAGGTTTAACCTGTAAAAGTGTGACATGGGGATTCAATAAAGCCTACACTGTTGTTTTTCACTGTGTGTGCATTGCTGTGAAACTTTTGGGTTCAGTAAGTGCAGTGTAGCTCTGCGGGCCACCATGCAAACAAGGTAAACATGTGGCATGCTAATTATAGCATAAGCAGCTGACTTGCATGCTAATTAACTAATCCAGCACTGTTTAGTTATTCAACAAGCTATAAAGCATCTGTGTAGACTCTGTGCTGGGTTTTCCTGTGGATTCCAACATTTTTGGAATACAGACTTGGAAAGGAGTCTACACAGGCAGAATGTTAGGGTCTGCTGCTGCCTTAATTTACTTGTATGTGCTACAGGCTAATGCCAATGTTGCTGCTGTTGTTAATAGGCCTAGGCTGAGAAGGAGAAGAGTTTTCAGGCCCTCTTTAACTATTCACAACCTACATGATGTGGAAATTGTGGAGTGCTATGGGGTGAACAGGCACACACTACAGGAACTCTGTGACCTCTGCCATCCTCAATTGAGAGCCAGAGCCACCCAAGGGGAGCCATTCCAGTGGAGATAAAGGTATTTCTAGCCCTTACAATCTTAGCTACAGGTACCTTTCAGAGACCAAAAAGGGACATGCCGGGGGTGCCACAGGCATCAGCATCATACCTCTCAACCTGGAAACATCAAAAATCTGGGCCAGGCCCATGAAAAATAGGTATAAATCTGTACGCTGATTACCATCTAATTTGCATACATAATTATGTAACCACACCCACCCCAGTGGAATTGTGGGATACCAACTTTCGAACGCAAATTGAAGAACAGACAACCAAAACATGGCACCAGAGTCTCCCTGCAGCCATTCCACTGTCCTGTTACCTGACTATTTTGCCCCATTTACCATAAACACTACTAATGTATGCATACTGCTTTACTTCTACAATGATTTGAATTTTATTTTTACATTTTACAGCACAACAATGCAGAAACACTAAAAGACATCATCTGGTAAACAAAGCAATACTGTCTCACAATGAAAATAGGCTTGACATTAAACTTTGCCCTTGAAACTCACATTCATTGAAACAGCATTGAAACCCAAACACACCACATCCAAAGAAAATGCATCTGGCCAGTGGTGGATAAAGATTACCTTTGGGCTGTTTTCAAATCATTGGCCCCTTGCTCACAAAACAAGAACCATACATGTGTTCTTTTCTTTATACACCTTCCTGACCTTATTAAATTATATTCCTTGTATAATACAACACACATGTTAGAGCGCATTTTAAATTTATTGTTTGAACATTTTACCAGTAATCTGTACTGTAGGCAATGAAACAAAACACATGAACCAATAATGACAAAACTGCCCAATTCAGAACTTTTCCATCATAAAAGTCTGCTTCCACACCCACACTATAAATAGAATGACAGTAGTGTAAGCCATAGGCATCTTGCACAGCGTCTCGCACTTATTTTCAATTTCTTTTTTTTTTTTGGGGGGGGGGGACAAAAGGTCAAAAACCAGGGACACATTTTAAACATTGCTTGTATAATTTTGTAAAGTTGCTAGAATAAAATGCTGTGCTACCATCATGCATTTCACTGGCAGGTTTTGAACCCAGGACTCTATGCACTACATTCAGAACAACATAGAACATACCACTTTCCCAAATCAGCAGCTGCCTGAAAAATAGGAAGACTGAAACTTAATAGCCATCATTTAGTGAATTCATTTCTCACTTCTCAACATAGCTCTTAACACAAAAAACATGGACAAACAACAAAGCCAATAATGGGGGAATACAAATTCAGTTCTCACTCACCATATCTCTGAACTGTTAGTACAAAAACAATAATAGGGGAATACAAATTGTGTGTTCACTTCTTCTCATAGCTCTAAACTCTTAGCACACAAAAAAAATGTTCTTACTTCTCATCATAGCTCTCTGAACTCTTAGTACAAAAAAAAAAAAAAGTCTGGACAAAGCTCAGAACATAACTTTCAACTGTTAGAGAAAAAAGCTCTCAACTCACTCAGAAATGGTGGTGGCTAGGGATAGTAGGTTCTTTTTACCCTGTACTAAAGGTACAGGGTTTGAGCCTGAATACCACACACACACACCTACCTCACGCTGTACTTCTGTGTAAGGTATACAGTATAATCAGTTATGGAAATTGATTAAAAACTAAGTTATAATGTAAAATTGCATACTCATACTAGCTGCCATTTTTCTAGAGTCACAGATGGGTCTTTTCTGGGTATCACATTATGCAGTACACAGCTCTGCACATTAACTGTAAGTTGTGTGGATAACACAAAAAGAACAAATTCTATAGATAGGATGAATGGGAAGAAATCGCAGGTAACACTACATTAATTAAAAGAATCAATGGTACTGGATTCTATGTTATAATATAACACCAATAAAAGTAAAGTTTTATATATAGACAGACACAATATATAGTATGTTTATTTTGTAAGAACACCAGCTTTAGCCTATGGACTGGTAAAAACGTTTGAGTATAAATTAAATACTAATTATATAATTCTAATACACATTGCACAAATATGAAATCTAAAGCAAGATGAACCTGAGGAAATGTTAAAAGTAAAGAAACAGTACTTCAGTTTTATAATGTATATATTCTGGATCTGGTGTATAGCATAACAACTATAACAAATGACACTGCAGAAAATTTAAAAAGGATGTCAGAATATTCTGTCAGATTACATGAGCTAATCTCTGTTCACTCTCATGAAAAATGCTCAGGGTAGACCTGTTAGTAATATATAAGCCCAGAAAGGCTGAAAACCAAAGAGTGTAAGAAGGTTTGACAACAGTAACCCCATTTAATATTAAAGGAAAAAGAAGTAGAATGGCTAGTACCATCAGTAAATTTCAGGAGACAAAAAATAAACAAATGAAAGGTGCCTACATCTGAAAATAGCTGATGATTTCAAAACCAAGACAGGATGGTGAACTTCATGAGTGACTGATGCTATGAGTTTAGGCTTATTCTGCCTAAGGCTCTATAAACAGATATGTATTAATATAAGTACCTCAACCCAAAACATAGTGACAGAACACCTTGATGAGGTTTCAAAACTTTCTAGTGAAACTATGTGTACACACACACACACACACACACACACACACACACACACACACACACACCCTGTTCCTTACCTGCCTGAATCCAAACACACACCCTGTTCCTTACCTGCCTGAATCCAAACACGCACCCTGTTCCTTACCTGCCTGAATCCAAACACACACCCTGTTCCTTACCTGCCTGAATCCAAACACACACCCTGTTCCTTGCCTGTCTGAATCCAAGCTCTTCAGCCCGCCAGCTTAGCTTGCTGCCATTAATCCCCTCAGCTTCCTTGCCGCCATTACTCTCCATTAATCCCCTCAGCTTCCTTGCCGCCATTAATCCCGTTCCTGGTCGGCGAATTTTGCTGGCATTACTCCTCCATTAATCCCCTCAGCTTCCTTGCTGTCCTGGCCGGCGAGCTTTGCTGCCATTACTCCTGGTGAACTTCTCTTCTTCTGTTCATCGTCGGCCCATTAATCCCGGCTCTAACTGCTCAGCCAGCCGGAAATGTTCCTTGCCGCCATTAATCACAGCTGCTCGAATTCCCACCGTTTCAGCCAGCCGGAAATGATGATGTGAGCTCCATGAGCTCAATTCCGACTGGCTGGTAGCCTGGCGGAGCTGACGTCATTGCGCATGTAATGATGTCAGCTCCGACAGCGCGAAAATTTCAAAAATGCAAAGAAAAATCTGAAATGAAGGGGTGCCACTCGAGAATCGTGGCACCCTTTCATTTGGACCCCAAAACTCAGTAAAAACCAAGTAATTTGAACGGTTGGGAGGTCTGATCAGCATCCAGGATCCTCCACCAATTCTGGAATGCTATGCTTCAGCATGGCAGTGACCACATATATTTTCCCGGTAGTTCTTAGGAGAGGGACAGAAATATGCAGGAGTTCTACTGTGTAGCACACTACCCTGAAGTACTGGGTGCCATAGACCGCACGCATGTAGACATTATGGCACCACCTGGGGAACAGGATAGGGTCTACATTAACAGAAAGGGCTACTACTCTATCAACTGCCATGTCATGTGTAATGCCAAGGGAATAATCTTGAATATGTGTGCTGGTAACCCTGGCAGTTACCATGACTCACTTATCTGGCGCACCTCTCAACTATACCAGATGTTTGCTGGGGGGTATCTCAAAGGGGCATTTACTGAGGGATGTAGGGTATGCACTAGAATCATGGCTGATGACACCCATCAGAAATATACAAACATCCACAGAAGAATGCCATAATGAGGCACACACTCAAAGAAGAAATATCATAGAACAATGTGTTTGGGCTGCTGATTCTGGTGCCTTGATACAACTGGGGGAGCCTTGAAGTACAATCCACATACATGTGTTGAAATATTCACAGTATGTACCATGCTACACAACATAATCCTGAGAAAACAGCTTCAGCAGGATCAGAAAGGGGAAGGGGCCACATCCTACCACCAATGTTAAGGTCTCCAGAGTCACAGGAAGTTGAGGTGTCACAGGGGGAACCACCAGCTGCTGTGGGTGTAGGCAGACATAGACATGCTCAGTTTTCCCTTGCACTGGCTAGGAGATGACCCATAGCACACTCACTCACCACTTGGGGGCCTAAAACCTTCATTCTACTCACAAACATATAGTAACATTGATGCTAGGCAACTCACACAAATTTTGCTTCCCCATGTATTTGCTGTGTACTGCTTGCATCAGATAGAGTCAGTCCTGAACTAAAACTGTGTCAACTGCTGCATTCAGGAGCGGCCTTAGGTCAACTGGTGCCCTAGGCAAAGGGCTTCATGGTGCCCCCCATGACATCACCTGGTGCCCCCATCCTGGTCTACCTACACCAGATAAATACTGGAAAAGCGCCCCTGCTACAGAGGCGCCCTAGGCGGCCGCCTAGTTGGCCTATGCCTAAGGCCGGCTATGGCTGCATTTAAAAGGTAAGTCTTGAACCTGAAGTGTATTGTTTACTAATATGACTGTTTGGCATATCCTTGTATTTCATCACTTGGTCCAGAACTTACCTTAACATGCGAAAGCAGAGACTTATTTGACTTATGTGTCCATTGCTAAGTAGTAGGCCTCAGGCATCAAAGATTCATGCAGCCATACCTCTCTAAAGTAAAGATCACTGCATGCCCCCAGTTTAGCACCATTTGTACTGGAAAATGATTAAAGGGAGAAGATATAAAGTAATAATACACATTGCAGTTTATGACTTCACAACCCTCACAAGATCATTTACTATAAAGGTGGCAAATTTTGATGCTCTCAGCTGTCTAACTTTCAAAGGACAGTATAAGTCAAAGGTGCAATTATCAGTTCAACACCACAAATGGAGATATACTAAGCACTAAGTTAGCTATGTAACTTAAGCATCAGACACATAGCTTTTGTATCCCTGAATCCAAAAGATAGAAAGCAGGGATATGGCAAAGTTATCATCACTTGCACAGGATGTTGTGTGGGGGACAGGAAGCCTAGGCTGACACAAAAGATTAGCGAGTGTGTGTGAGTAAGACAGAGAAAAAGGCAGACGTGGATAAACCAACAAATGGTCAGTGAGACAAAATGAGTAACTGTTGTGTATGTCTGTTGGGGTCCTCCAGGTGTAATTGGTGCATAAGTGCATGAACACAGCCAAACCCTGTGCTGACTCTGCATCTTAATATGTCAGACAGGTATGAGCCGCGCATGGTAGAGTTTGCAGTTCATCATTGTCATCCACAACTACAAGAACTGGCTCTGCCAAGGTCAAATACTGTGCTTCTACCTGAATGTGGCTGATGTCTGCATGATGAGCTCCCTTTACATGGATGCCCAGGACCATCACCCCATGGCCTGCTACATCTGGGTGTGGACAGCACCCAGATGTGGACAGCACACTCTGTGATGGAGTACTGAAAGTATGGGAGCATAATCGGGCATGGCCATGTTGGCTGATAGCAGATGATGTGGCTGACCTAATTCCACAAGGATGCTGTAGCCCTCCCAGCAGACATTCTATCACAGACACTGCTTGTTACATGACAGGCACCACCTCGGTCCATCACAGACACCCCCCTGTTCCAATGTGTCATTCATCCGATTCAGTGAATCGGCAGCATGGTAGCATTAGTCACACATGTCAGACCGTGCCACATTCACAACCCTGAGTGCTTGTCTGGGACACATATGGAAATGTGCCTGTGTGTCCACGACAGCCCTAAACATAAATTGAGAGGCATGGGAAGAGACACCTGCAACAGGTGGAGTAGGAAAAGCAACCCCCCCCTCCAAATACCCCTGTCAATCTTCCAGTGTTTCACCTTGGCAATGACACTTTGACTATGGCCATACTCAAGAGGCACTGAAGCCACAGTAGCCACACTTCCCTGATCAGTATCCTTGCCTGTAACCTGTCCAATATCTGTGGGCTCACTGGACTTTGTAGGCATAGGCCTACTGTCTGTGTCCGATGGAAATGCAGGCGATGGCTGTATGTCAACCTCAGTGTCAGATTCAACCTCTGCTCCTCCTGACTGTGCCTCACTTTGGCCACCATCATCATTAGAGTCTGCTGATACACTGACATCAGGTGACACATGACCCACACTCCCACTGTTATGAGCACCCGTGATAAAAAGCAAGAAACAGAGGAATACATTAATATCTGCACTACTATGGTGTAATATATGCTAACAAACTAACAGTACTGACACTATTACAGACAATCTGGCAGGTACCTAGATGCAAGTAGCATGCATGCACCCCACGTCTTTAAGGGCATCGTCAAGGCCCAAATGGCCAGAGTGAGTAGATTAAATTCAAGACATGACATTTTCTTAAAACAATTGGATGAAACCATGGAAGAATTTAAGAATAGTGGATATTCCACGAATCTATTAGTGGGTACTAAAGACCACATAATAAATAATAGAGATAAACTGTATGAACCTATTTTTAATAAGGTACCTAAACCTAGGAACAATGCAGAGGTGAATATACCAACTATTAATAAATTGAGGTTTATAACCTCGTTTAATTCAATGTCAGATAATATTAGAAAAATATTATTTAAATATTGGAAAGTGTTATTAGTACAAGACGATATAAAATTAATAGTTGGCGAAAGACCATACTTCTGTTACAGAAACATGCAAACTTTGAAAAATATAATTGGTTATAAAGATTTTGATATTAGAAAGCCCAGAGAAATAACAAGTATTAAACAAGGTACATATCCCTGTTATAATTGTAATAGTTGTAATGATATACTTAAAAGTAGTGGCTCTTACCAAATGGATAAATTTAAACATCCTGTATCAGGAAAAATATACAAATACTATGGTCATGCTACCTGTACAAGTAGTAATGTGGTTTACTTAGCAACATGCCAAGCATGCCCCTCTTTCTATGTGGGCAAGACCACAAGAAAGCTCAAAGAACGTATAACGGAGCACAAATCTAATATTAGACATTGTAATGAGAATAATGCATTGTTTAAACATATTGCGTCTAGAGGTAATGAACATCATTTTAAATTTCAAGTCTTAGATTGTGTTGTTGCATCACCCAGGGGAGGTGACCTATCCAATCTGTTGGACCTCAGGGAATACAACTGGATAGTTAGATTATCAGCTGACACACCCCCGGGGCTGAATGCTGCAGTATCCATAAAACCCATTTTAAATAAAATACAGCAAACTAGATTAAACTAATTTTAATTATTATTATATGTTATAAGTAGCAAATGAGGGGTATGTTTGATTAATTATAATCAATAGTTAGAAATGTTATTATTATTTTTAAATGTTGTTATTATTTTTGAATGTTGGTAAAATGTTTTCATATTGACAATGATCATGTGATGATGGCTGCAGGTCACATGATTGTTTTTTAATGTATATATGGGCGTTTTTATTATACCTGTTGTAATACATTGAAAAAGGGTTTTTCAACCTGAAAGCTTTGTTGGTTTATAAAGGTGCTTACTCAACTATTGTCGTTTGGATTTTATCTACTATTACAGACAATACAGCAAAACACACAGCAGGCCTGAAATCAACATCACGCACTACAATATTTCTTTAAATTATTCAGCAGTACTGACAAAAAATGTTTGCCTTAATGTTTGCAGATGAGATACTCCTCTGTAGTACAGACGGTCCTTGAAGAAGTTAAGCAAGAGGTAAGGTCTACATCATCTCAATTAATAGTAATACAGGGGATAATACATTTAACCCTTTATATATCCATTAACTATAATTTCAACAAGAACGTAGCTGACAACTCTAACCTAAGCTTTATAACTGTAGCAATCTTCAACCTCCCTCCCAAAAAAAGACATATGACACAGAATTAACTTATTGATTTCAGTTGTTTTACTATACAACAGTATGCAAATTTTCTGAGAGCAAAGCCTGCCTGGAAGCTCCTCCTAGGATGTGCTTGCTGTCTCGGTAACTGTTATTCCGACATCCTGGACATGCTTTTTTGTACTTTGCTGAGTGTTGTCTAGATCTCTGTTGTTGGCAAGAAATTCTTCATTGGGGCTCAGTGGTGGTTCCCTACCAGGCCTTCCCCCAGTAACCATATCGTCACGGCCCACCACAGCTGCTCTCCACTGTGCAGATGTGATCATGTCAGTGGTCCTGTGGTGCACCTGCTGATATGTCCTACCTTGGCCACTCACTACATTGACATCATCTACTATCTGCTGCCATATTTGCATCCTACATGCCTTGTTTCCTAGTCCTGTTTGCAGCAGAAAATCAGCATGTTGCCTGAAGCCATCTACAATCACTTGGGTTCTTGGCATTGGTGAAGGGGGGGCCTACTTGGATTGACACACCTGGGTGGCATACGTGTCGGTGTCCTAAAATACAACAGATGGCTAATACACATAAGTAATATATAATTACAAAATAACTGTTTCCAGATAAAGCAGAAGAGGTAGCCAGTCAGTATTACCCACTGCAGAAACATAAAACAGTCTAGAGATGTGAAATACTAACAATAGGCAGGATGCAAAACAAGGAGAGTAACAAGAGCAATATATCCTTGTTTGTGCCATAACAGTAACTCAGCTCCCACCCAAAACAACAGGCAAATGACTAATTTTGTTAACAAACCATGTTTGAGCTGGTCAAGTCCTATCAGAGGACCTGTCCCTGAAACATTTGTACATATTTATCACACAACATTCCATTTTCATGTATTGACAATTATGTATACCTCTGAAATGGCTTGACAAACATGGTCATGCCATAAGTAAACTTCTAACTAATGCATACAGATAAAACTGTAAAAGCCTTTGCTTCAGATTTTCCTTAAGTACATTCCAGCATATGTAGTATGTAGGTGGCAAAATGGAAGCATACCTTCTTAAGTTCAGTACTCCTCTGTACAGATGAATCGCGAAGAAAAAAGGTTTTTGCAGTCTTCCAAACATATACAACTCTCCTCACCATCAGTTTGGCTAACTACATGGCTTCCTTTTTATATGGTGTAGATTCAGTGCTGTTAGAATGGTGAAGTTGCAAATGAGGTTTGAACTCATTAGAACTGCTGAATCGCAAAAACTTGGATCCATGTAGGAAATGTAAACATAGTGTAGTCACTCCCTCTGTGTTTTTTTAATGGATTGCACATGTGAATGATCAGAGGTTGGAAGAAGAAAAACAACCTCAGCACTAAAATAAATAGGACATGCTGGAGGGACAGATTCATAACCCAGAGGCTCCCTTCACTCTGGAATAAAATCCCAGTCCAGGTTAGGCAGAGTCCCACATTGACTCTCTTCAAGAGGAATCTTGGTGAGTGGATGGGAGATCGTAGGTTTACCCCGGCTATCAATTCTGTGTCACTGTTAGACAGAGGCACAGTATGCTAACCTCAAAAAAAGGCATAGCAAAATTAATTTAAAATGGGTGGCGAAAGCCAAACACATTCTGGCTAGGCTTATAAATGCCCTAGGGCAGATAGCCTAGTATGAACCTATGAACCTATGAACAGCACTGCAGGCTGCCTTACTTCCACTGGGTTTGCCAGGTTAGATCTACAAAGTGTTAGATGTAAGGGTGGAAATGTAAGTAAGCAGCAAACAAATGGCAGGTTTTGTTCATTAATGTCCAACCTGCTCTTCATTTGTTGGCAACTGCATATGATATTATTTCCACCTAGTATCTTCACACATTTTAAGGCCAATGATATAGAATGGCTTACACACTGCTTGCCTCAGATTACTGCTTAGATAAATGAAGAATGGCCAACACAGAAATGTAAGGCAGAGCTGCATGTTTGCAAGCAATAATCATGACAGATTGTGTGATCACAAGGTGCACTGTATCCATATCTAATACATGTACAATTAACACTTATATGGTTTGATATCAGTTTAGGCGCTGTTGCAGTTGGTTGTGTGACAAAGAGGGATAGGGCACCCTTCCTGTATTCTGAAGGTGCATTGGAGTGAATCAAGACCTTTGTAGAAATATCTCATGTATACTAACATTTTCTAGTAAGTGTGTATATCACAGATTGCATTTCCTCATTTCAAGTACCTCTCCCTTTGTTTTTCTTTTTTCCTTTTTTTTTTTTTTTTTTGTTTTTGGAGGCCACTGTTTGTGCAGTGCCCCTCTTAGTGCAAACTGGACAACTGGCCAGACAGGACCCAGACAGAAACCAGGTGCATTCAATTAATACTATTAGACATTGCACAAACCTGCTAAGTGACATTGTGCGGCGGTTAACAGCGAGACCTTAAGAATGATTACTGAAATAGGGAATGTCATGTAGCTATTCCTGTGGCAGCAGGTGTAAGTGTAGGTCTGGAGTACAAATGGTTCTGGGTTCTAGTATGGGGTGTGCAACCTTTGTTTTACGGTTGTGACATTGCAGTTTATAGCAATGAACTCCAATATAGAGAAGTGTTCTCACAGCTTTCTTGTGGCAACAGGTGTAAGTGTAGGACTGTCATACACATGGCCCTGGGTTTAAATACAGCATATCCCGTGTGCCTTTACTGCTGTTCCACTTCCCATTATAGTCACTCTCACTTATAATACTTGACATAGTGTAGCTGTTATTATTTATATGTATGAGGGCTGAGGCACTAGTACTGTGCCAGTTATGTATTCATTTATCTACGTATTATCACATTTATTCTCAAATGTATGACTGTGGGTTTATCGTGTACTATATTCCTGTAAGTATATTTCTGATATCTGAACTGACATGGCCTTCACATTTAACACACATACACAACTGCCTGTACAGCCAATAACCTTGAATTTGCTTTGCTTGCTACTGTTGCACTCCACTTTCCATTGTGCAAACACAGTGCTCGGATGTGCGCACTTCTGAGCACTGTGTTTACACATTGGTAACTGGAACGCAGCATTTTCAAACAGGGCATGTGCTCCCAGTAAACAAGATGAGTGCAATTGGCAGGAAAGCATCATTCTCCATTGCTCTACATCTGTGGCAGAAATGGCAGGCTTTTTTGGGGAAGGTGTCAGGTTTAGGGCACAGAGATGGACTGTCCAGGAGTCCAAGATTTCTATTTGGTTCCTAGAGAAGAATAACAGTGCTAGGCTTTTGTAGGGGGCTGTTCTGGCTCCCAGTATAAGGCTGAAGTTTAGGGTAGTTTAGCCTGGGCTGTAACCAGTGTCACCATTATCCCCTGCACTGGTGAACAATGTAGGCATCACTATAATGACCTCCTGCAGAAGAAGAGAGATACCCTCAACCATTGAATCAGGGAATTTAGGATTGCGGACATCCCACACCTGTTTACATTTCAACTACAGAGAGCACATGCAAGACTTAAAAGCTGAATATAGACAAGACTGGTATTTATAATGGTATTCTATTCTGTTCTGTTGTTTTCCACAGCTGCCAGGGACCATGAGGTCAATGTATGAACCCATGGGGCTAGTGTGGCAAAGATGAGGGAAGCATGTGGTACGTATTCAGCAGAACAGTAGTGATGTTCATCGTGTTTCACTGTTGCAGTCATTACAATTGGGTTATCCTGCTGGCAGGCTACCCGCTGTCGGCCTGAGTTCCAAAGTCTAGGTCCGGCATCAGTTGCTGTCGCCTCTTCCCTGACGTCAGTGCGCCAGGGGTATATAAGATGCAGCCAACGCCATTTTCTTCAGTCTTTCTTGCCGCGCGGTGCCCGAAGCAAAAGCAGTTCGCAAGTGCCGGTCGGCCGACTCCTGAAATTTTCAAATTCGAATTTCAGATCCGAAGTCTTCATTAAAGCTAAGTACCCCGTTGGGGAAACTTTTTCTTGCTCCAGACCGATGTCAGAAAAAGTTAATAACTGTATTTCTTGTGGGAAGCAAATACCTCATAAGGATTTTCATTCTTACTGTATTCCTTGCCTAGGCCCTGACCATAACGTTGCTAGTTGTCAGTTTTGTGCTAGATTTAACCAACGCACTATTAAGCGTCGGTACGATTTTGCATTTCATTACTTTGGCAGAAGATTTAATTATATAATGCCATCGGATCAGCTGACTACTGGAGTTTACAAAAAACAAAAAGAAAAGGACAGGCATTCGAGATCCAAAATCGACGACGAGGCTTCTTCTAGGCCAGTCGCCGGTTCGCCGGTTCTCAGTGAGGCACTTTCGCAGCCCCTGACGCCCACTACCTCAGAGCCACAGGCCACTTCCGACTCCCATGTGGAGCCGACTGGGCCTCTGGAAACTCAAGGTATTGGACACTCAGAAACTTTTCCCTCAGATGGGTCCGGAGCCGCTGAGCAGGCATCGGCTTCTGAGGGTGTTTTCAGGCCTACACAGTTATATGTGAAACCTACTTCAGCTACAAAGACAAAGACTAAAGCAGCTCTAAAGACAAAGAAGCAAGTACAGCATTCACCTGGACAAGCCTCCATGCCTAAAAAACAGGTGCTTAAAATGGCCGAAGACCTTATTACTTTGATCAGGGGTTCCCATCCCCCTCCTGAAAAGAGGCCCAGGCAAGAGTTAGAATATGAATCTTCAGACCAGGTTTCCATTTCCTCTGATTCCTCCTCTGAACAGGATTACTCTATTCCTCCCTATGAGGATACTGATGCTGAAGAATCTATCCCTTCAGCCTCTCCTCCTGAGGATTATTCTTTTGGGGAAACAGTGCATACTATGAGGGAGCATTTCCACTGGGAGAGCCAAGATTACTCAGAATCCAAGAAAAGGCTCAGAGATTTCCTTTTATTGCCCCAGCACAGGCCCCTCGCTATCCCGCCTGTTTTAGACATTGTAGATGATGTATTTACAGAGTCCAGTTTTTCTCCAGACTCTTTACCACCAGCCCCTGTTAAGCCAGACAGATACTACAGGGTTCCTGATTCACATAAATTTCTCTATAAGAACCCTGCAGCTGACCCAGAAACCATCTCTCAGAGTCCCAAAGGGGTCAAGGCTTCTACGGCAAAAAACCCTATCCCCTCTGATAGGGATTCTAGGGCCCTAGACAGATGGGGCAAAAAGATTTATACCTCTGCTACTTTGGCTGTAAGAGCTTTAAATTGCCAATTTCATATGCTTAAGTATCAGCAATATCTTATATCTTTGCTTAAACAGAAAATGCCAGCAAATACAGAATATGCAGACAATAAAGAAATGCAGGATTTATTGCATGCAGCTGAACAAGTTGGAAAGCATACTTTGCAATGTGGTTTTGATTCTCTTGAGACCTCCTGCAGGGCCGCTGTTACAAGTTCTGTCACTAGGAGGCATGCTTGGTTAAAAGAACAAAATTTGCCGGATCACGTTAAAGCAAAACTATTAGACGCTCCATTATAGCATGATACATTGTTTGGTGCTAAAGCAGAAGAGGTGTTGAAGAAAATGGAGGACAAAGCTAAATCTATGCAAACAGTCAAGGATTTCTTGCAGGTACAGCCTCCCAGATTTAGCAGGAACTGGCCTACAAAAAATTGGTCCTTTCCAGTGTCAGATAGACCACAAAGGGGCAGATACAGACGCCCCAGAGGCAGATCACAGCCCCAAGGCTCATACAGGCCTAAACAATGGGGTGCTTCTACCTCCAAGAGCGGAGAGGAAAAATCGCAGCCTTACAGGAAACAGTCTCAATGACTTTCCACTTCCAGCACCAAGCACTTATCTTTTGACAGCCCCATTTGGGGGGAAAGCTAGCACTTTTTTCACAAAATTGGCTCATGATCATCCAGGACAATTGGGTTCTAAATATAGTTTCACAAGGCTACAGGTTCCACTTTCACACCCTGCCAAGGCAAAACGGTATGCCAGACCTGCCACTCAATCAATAGGCAGAGGCACAAAAACAAGTTCCATCCCTCATGGACATGAGGGCCATTCAACAAGTACCAGAACAAGAGCAGGGTCACGGATTCTATTCAAGACTGTTCTTGGTACCCAGAAAAGACAAAGCCTGGAGACCAGTACTGGACCTATCTATTCTAAACACATATCTGGATATTCCAAAATTCAAAATGTTGACTCTACAGCAGCTTCTGCCCATGTTGGGCAAGAAGGCTTGGCTTGTGACCTTAGATCTAAAAGAGGCATACCTGCATGTCCCAATCAGACAAACATGCAGAAGATACCTCAGATTCAAAGCTGGTCAATGCACTACCAATTCTCTGCACTGCCCTTTGGCTTATCTACTGCACCCAGGGTCTTCACAAAGTGCCTGGCACCAGTAATTGCATTTTGCAGACAAAGAGGAATACAAATATATCCTTACTTGGACGACTGCCTTATTCAAGCGGAGAACAAGGACATTCTACTACAGCATCTGGCGTTTGTAAAAAGATTACTGACAAGTCTAGGGTACACAGTAAACAAGAAGAAATCAAACCTCGTACATTCTCAAGAGATAATATTCCTGGGTGCAAGCTTAAGTACAACTGCCCAGATGGCTTATCTCATGCCAGACAAACACAGACAACTGACTACTTATTTCAAAATGTTGGCAACAAAGACCCAGTTTTCTGTAAGAAAAATTCTGCAGGCCTTGGATTTCATGGCATCCTGCATTCTGCTAATTCAATATGCAAGACTGCATATGAGGAAACTTCAATGGTATCTAAAAAGTGTTTGGACTCAACATTGCCACAGCCTCCCTGCCTGCAACAGGAGTTTTGATGGTGGGCAAAAGCCTGTCACCACAACACAGGACAGCCATTCACCTTACCCACAGCCAGGCAGACATTGACAACAGATGCATCAGATTATGCCTGGGGGGCCCATATGGCAGGAAGATGTATTCAGGGCACATGGTCCGCAAGTCAAATGCGTCTACATATCAATCAAAAAGAGATGCTAGCTGTACAGGATGCCCTAACAGCCTTCAAGGACCTACTGCATCCAGGACAACTACTGATAAAGACGGGCAATACTACAGTCATGTGCTACATAAACAAGCAGGAAGGCACACATTCCTACCCCCTCTGCAGGCTAGCCATAAACTTGTGGCACACAGCATTGACTTACCAAGTACATCTGCAAGCTCAATTCCTGCCAGGAAGGAAAAACACTCTGGCAGACGAACTAAGCAGAAATCTAATGAATCCCCGCGAGTGGAAATTGGATCCACAAGTATTCTGCATGATAACAAGGACCTGGGGATGCCCGGACATAGACCTATTTGCCTCCCCTCACAACTACCAACTACAAAGATTCTGCACAAGGACTTATCACAAGCAAGCATGGAAAGTGGATGCTCTATCTTTCAGCTGGAAAAATCTAACAGTATATGCCTTTCCCCCTCTGCCTCTCCTCCCCAAGGTACTCCTCAAGGTCAGACAAGAGAAACCAAAAATGGTACTGATTGCCCCAGACTGGCCCTGCCAGCACTGGTACCCAATCCTAAAGAGCTTGTCTCACTGCCCAGCCTGGACATTACCTCAAATTCCTCACTTATTGACCCAAGACAGCCAGCTACTGCACAGCCAACTCAAAACCTTAAACCTGGCGGCATGGCAGATAATATAGCCTCTCAAGACACACCTCTCTCTAAAGCAGTGATGGATGTTGTTTTGGAGGCCAGGAGGCCAAGCACTAGAAAATCCTATGCAGACAAATGGAAGAGATTCTGTGCTTGGAACCAAGCACAAGGTATTGACACGATTGTTCCAAATATTCCTCAGATTTTGCAATACTTAACTGAGATGCTGGATAAAGGCCTTTCCTTTTCATCAATTAAAATTCATGCCTCTGCCATTTCAGCTCATTACAATACAGAACCACCTATTTTTTCTCATCCGTTATGGAGGTAGTACCTCAGAGGGGCCAAAAACATAAGACCTCCAAGGAGAGCACCAATACCTGCATGGAACCTCAACTATGTCTTGGAAAAACTCACACTGCCTCCATTTGAGCCAGCCTCTGCAGCTGACATAAAATTCTTATCCTGGAAAACAGCTCTGCTCCTAGCAATAACCTCCGCTAGAAGAGTCTCAGAGTTACAGGCACTCATGGCTGTGGAACCTTTTTATCATGTTCCATCCTGACAGGGTTTCGCTGAGGACAAACCCTACATTTATGCCTAAGGTAGTGTCCAGTGTGGCCCTTAACCAAACAATTCATTTGCCTACTTTTTATCCAAATCCACAGAATAAGGGTGAGAGAATTCTGCATTCTTTGGACATTCACAGACAGCTACGCTTCTACTTGGACAGAACTAAAGCTTTCAGAAAGACTGATTAACTTCTAGTGGCATATGCTGCAGCATCACAAGGAAAGCCTATCTCAAAACAGACTATTTCAAAGTGGATAGGCCATTGCATTTGTTTCTGCTATTCACAGCATGGCAAATCAGTGCCTAAGGGCATTAGGCCACATTCAACCAGAGCAGCAGCCACTTCAGCAGCCTTCCTCAGAGGAGTACCAACCAAAGACATCTTAGAGGTTGCAACGTGGAGTTCAGTGCATACCTTTACAAAGCAATATCACTTACCTCTCTACTCTAAATCCAGGGCAGGCTTTGCCACTGCAGTTCTGCAGGGCCTTATAGCCTCTCCTAATCCTATTTAGCTCCAGCCTCCCAACCTTAGCTTTGGGATTCAACCTAATTGTAATGACTGCAACAGTGAAACATGATGAACATAGTACAGTTGTGTACCTACCATAAATGTAGATGTTCGAGTGTATTCACTGTTGCAGTCCAGGTTACCCTCCCACCATCCCCCTTTTTTCTTTGCTGGGACCTATCTGTACTTTTCTACTCTATACAACCTATGTGGTGTATTTGCTTGTAGATGAAGGAAAAGTTGTTTTTTGTGCATGCATGCTTATTGGCATAATTTAGCCTACCATTTCAGGGGCACCTGACATCTGGGGCAAGAAAAACTGAAGAAAATGGCGTCGGCTGCATCTTATATACCCCTGGCGCACTGACGTCAGGGAAGAGGCGACAACAACCGACGCCGGACCTAGACTTTGGAACTCAGGCCGACTGCGGGTAGCCTGCCAGCAGGATAACCCAGTTGTAATGACTGCAACAGTGAATAAACTCGAACATCTACATTTATGATATAGGTACACAACTGTACTTTCTAGCATTAAAAGTTAAAGATAGTTGTTTTGGTATTTTATAGTGTTGTATCAAATTGAGCATGCATATCTTAACTGTAAAAGCAAGCATGCATGCATTAGTCTGTAGCACATGCTAAGACTACAATATTAGACTTTAGTCGGAGGTTGTAGGTTCAGAGACTGCATTTCCCAACTATACAATACTGCTAATTCTCCAATTATGTGTAATTTAAAGGTTTAAAGTAAAAGCTCTGTACCAGTGGCACACATGCCCTGTTGTAAACTGTAATCTGTAAAATTGGAGTACGTATATGTGCAATATATGTACATGTCAGGGGGTAGTTGATGCACTCTGTAGTATAGTGTGTATCTGTTAGGAGTTGGTAATCTTAAAAGTAAAAGTTAAGATAATACAGTGAATTAATTGTATCAATGTATTGTATGTTACATATGAAGGTACTAATGTTATCTCTTTTTTTGTCTCACCCCAACTCTTATTTTCTCTTTTTTTATGTTATTTTTATTTTTTTTTATTATGCATCATCAAATTATGTCCATGTCATCTATGTGTACAACATCATTAAATGCTCCACAGCAAAGCAGGGTAGACCAGTCCTAAACGATCCACCTGCCCCCCCCCCCTCCACCAGCTCCAACACCATTGCCCAGCACATCTGGGAGCCAACCTGGAGCATCGCCTCTGCTGCCTATGCACTACCTGCCCCCTCAGGTAGTCCTGTCCTGGAGGCTGGTCCAGTTATACCCTCCAGGAGCAGTGGCGGAGGTGGTGATTTTATCACTCGCACTGAATTGCCACGGATGGCACATTGTGTTGTGTGCTGCAATGTTGGTACATGTCTGCACTGACTGGAGAGGCTGCTCTCCCTCATTTTACAGAATACTAGAAGGAGGAGATGCAGATGTCAGGCACTCCAGCCAGTGGCAGAGTGAGATGACAGTGATGACAGTCCAGTGGGTGAAAACTCGATTCTCACTGTCACCCAGCTTGACAACTATGGGTTTGTGATGTCCCTACCCTCATCTCGATCATGGTGTCCCCTAACCTTTTGTGTCCATCCCCCACCCCTGTATCTTGTCTTGTTTGTCTTGTCTATCTGCAATTGCTTTCTCACCTGTCCAACTTAGCTCACCCAGACATTCCTACGTCCCTGCCCTGGCTTCCCTCTCCATCTCTCTCTCAAAAAAAAAAAAAGATGGGCACCTGTCCCTCAAAGAAATAATTGTCCCATACATAGCTCTACATTTCACACATGTGTCTTCTTGACACACTTGATTCGGTCCAAATGGCTATACAACAGGATTGTGTTGTGATCTCCTCTCTCTCTGGAGGTGTCAGTCCAAATTCAGTTAATATTTGGTAGAAATGTTCACTTTGCACTGTTAAAGAAATGGATAGTTATGTTCTTTCCTACCTCCATTCTGCACATACCTACCCTACCTTGTTCTTTCTCCTGCTTGGTCCCCATTTCATCACTGTCCTATTTTACCCATTTCTTTGCTTTAATGCATTATTGTGAGATGCGCACCACTCTGCAGCAACTGTAATACAAAAGTAGTTAAAGGTTTTACATGTAGCGGTGTTTGAACCCAGTAACATCTAGCCCCAAAAAAGGAATGTATCACTGTATTAACTGCATTAACACATGCTACCACAGAGTCAGTTAAGTAACATATGTATTCCAGAGACTCAACGCTGTCAGACTTTGTTATTCAGCCTGCTTGCTCTCCATTTCCCCACATTCCTATGTACCCCATTTAACACATTTAATCTGATCAAAAATAGAACTGCACACAACAGACATAAGTAGCAGAAAAAGCAATGGATACCTTCACTTTTAGGCTCCATATTTGTGAGGAGGTATGCATCTCGCAGCAATGCACAGCGATGGTGAGTGGTGGCAAAATGCAGCAACACATCTCGTATAAACAATTCATGTCATGGCATTATAACTCTGTAATGAAAAGTATTTTAAAGTATTAGCTATGCCCATATTTGAACCCAGTAACATCTGGGCCAAAAAAGGAATGTGTAAATGCATTAAAACGTGCTGCCAGTGTCAGTTAAGCAGCAGGTGTATATCATATACTAAATGTCAGACTTTAGCAGTGCAGCTCGCATTTGCACACTGCTTACCTATGTGCAAATGTGTATCTCAAATGTGTACGCACTTTGCCTACCGTCATGCAAATCCACTGCTCACCTCACTATGGAAATGTTTATATTATGCTATATTATTGCTGTACTGCTGTTTACTGTCCATTTCCTGTGTATGACATGGCATTACGTGTGTAAACTTTGCAAACTGAGAGCCCTAATCTAACAATACGTCACATATTTACAGTACATCCATCTGTTGCCATGGCTCCAAGCACTGCAACCCCAGTGTACTTTTTCAACACATTTACACAAACCACATTACAAAATGTAATATCAAATGTTGTGTGCTATGCAATGTACAGCAATCTGTTTGACATGCAGAACTACAACTATTGACCCATATGTGTAAAAAACTTATCTGCAAGGTTAGGGAAGGACTCAGCATGGGCCATATGCACATGGACATAGGTAACCTTCAACACACTTGACCCAACCCATTCTGTTTTTGTCAAGGGTACATCTTGCTTATTGAACCTTGCAGACTTCTTGGATACTGGCTCTACAGACCTTAATAAGGGATAACAAGACAAGGATCTGTGCTGACTCCTCAACTGTTTGCCATCTACTTCTCTGAAGCACAGGCAGTGGTCGATGGTGTAGGGTTTACCAAGTATGCAGATGATTGGTAACTGCATGCACTAATACAGAGTCCCCCAGTGATGGTAACATATTACAGAAGGAGCTGCCACACACAAATGATTGGTGCCAGACTCACGGAGTGAACCTAAGCATACAATGGCTCATTGTCCCCTTTGGCAATGAAGTATACCTGCTAATTATGATGATATACATAGCACCCCTCTAAGCTCAAGCACAGTGTTGTGAGACTTGGAAACACACTATACTTTCATCACTGTTTGTCCATAGTGGAGATACATGCATTCTGCATTGCGCACATCATACATATTGACATCACACCCACAAACAGGATAGTCATACCTCTGAAGTACTCTACCCTCATCAGACCACTAACTGAGTAGAGTGCTCCCTTCTGTCTGTACCTCACCAGACACCTGCAGCAAATGGAGAAAACACAGGATTGTGCATGGGAGACTCCAAGGCCTCCAAACATGACATACATGGAAAGACTGAAGGACTTGTCAATGTACTCAGTATAATGCAGGGTGCTTAAAGATGACCTATGGCTGACCTACAGAGAAGTCTCAGACCCAGCCCTACTGGAAATGCTGCACATCTACAAATCAAGTGGAACAAGAATAACTTGGTCAGAGTTTTTAACCTAGTCTGTGACATAAACAGAACATGCTGGGGAGACAGATATATGCCCCTAATGACTCACACTTCTCTGTAATAGGTGCCTACTGCATATGAATTAGCGCTCCTCAATTACCCTGTTCTAGCACAACTTGACTACTGGTCGGGTGATTGTAAAGTCACCTCTGGGGTGGGACTTATGCCCCACATGGACAGGACCAGTTGGTGCTGCTAACAAAATTGATCTTCTGACAACAACCATCCAACTATGCTCAATAAGGGTACTTGTGTTTTTACACAGCTAAGCTTCTAAACACTGTACAGCCATTAGACTAGTAGTCTCCTATGTACATATGAAGCTATGAGCCTATGCAGGTATCCCAACATTTTGTCTCCCACATGGCCTGCTGATGTCATCTACTATACATTCATCTGCAGTCTTGTAAAAGCCAGACTTGTGCCATTGTGGTATGGTGTTCTGTACTCTGTGTACTTAGATTGGAAAGGTTCTGCTCTCACTGCAGTCAGTTGGGCATGTCTGTGTGTCTGTGTCTGGCCAGAAGAGCAGAGGTATGTATCCTACAGTTACTGCTCAAATCCTATGGATTGACAGTATTTTCATGATTGCACTGCCTTTACATCTATTTCATGCAGGCCTCCCAACTTTTTCTCTCCAACATAAACTGCTGATGTCATCCACTATAAGTTGACCTGCAGCCATGTAGTCAGACTTGTGCTGTGGCATTTGTGTAAAGTACTGAGTTCTGTAGTCTCTGTACTTAGATAGGCAGGGGTTCTGTTCTCACTGCAGTCGGGTGTGTGTGTGTGTGTGTGTGTGTGAACATGTGGGAAACTGTTGTTTTTTTCCTCAACAGACACTGCTGATGTCATCAGCTATAAAGTGTTATCTGAGACACTCCATGTCAGACTTCTGTCATGGTGCTTGGTTAAAGTACTGTGTTCTGTAGTCCTTGTGCTTAGATAGGTAGGAGTTCTATTCTGGTTGTGTTGTGTGTGCTTGTGTACTTGCTTGACAGTTGAGAGATCATTTTACAACAGCATGCAAGACATTACTTTTACCATCTTCCTCTGAATAAACTCTGCAGATTTGTGGATGTGGAATATACACATCAGGGCAGGGTCAGAGATGTCCTGTAGTCCAGGCACAAGTCATATCATCCTTTCCAATACAAATTTCAGGAACAGGGATTTCAGTATATCCATGTATGGCATTGCATGGTTTGTAGGACCTGTATTTTCTTGGTGTGAAACCCTTGTGGTCTCTCCAGCTGTTGTAGGTGTCTGGTGAGGTACATGCAAAAGGAAGCATTATACTGTATTAGTGTTCAGATGAGGTTTGAGTGCAGTGATGTTATATCCTCCCCAGATCTGGATATAAAAGCCTACCTTCTAAGCTGCATGACATAGCCTTTCCATACCACTGTGGGCACTTGGTCAAAGATTCTGGTTTCAGCATAGAGGGAGTGTTGTCAATGGTGTGTTTACCAGGAAATTCCACTTAGCATGTGGCACAAATCCTGACACATGTTGTATTTATTAGTAGACTGTGTGACTTTGGCACCAATTGTTTTTTGTGTGTTAGCCCCTCTTGTACTATAGTCACATCATTGGTGGACTTAATGATTGCAACCAATATGCCTGAAACAGCAAACTTAGTAAGCTACAGGTCATATTTTGTAGTCTGGACTGTTGCAGAAATAGATTCCAAACAGTATAGAGCCCAGCAGAGATCCTTGGGGTATACTAGTGGTGAGAGCTGCAATGGTAGAGGATGATTCACCAACTTTCACAGTATGTGGTCTGTTGGTGAAGACATTGGTTAACCATCTAGTGATGTAAGTGTTAATCCACAGCTGATAGAGTTTGTCAATTGTACTTGAGTAGGGCAATTGTGTCCAAACCTTAGGACAGATCAAGGTAGGCATATGCACACAGAAACAATGGGCTGTGCCAACATCACAGATTGCCTATAGCATGACTCAGAACATAAACCTACCTGACACGGAGTGATATACACTTCAACACACACTGCAGATGGGCCATGTTCCCATCGAAGGATGTACACCAACATGCATTCATCTGAGTGGGCTGGGAATAGCACCTGACGCATGCATGCATAGACACATCCTGACTCTCCTGATCTGTGAGGCAGACCAACATGTGATCATGGATCTTCTCTAAATGGCACTAGTAATATCCTGGCTGTGTGCAACAGATATGTGTGAGTTTTTGATGCTACATCTATGTCTGTTACATCTGTCAGATGTCCTCAAAGAGCATCTTCCTGTGGAACTTGAACAGGCCAAGGCAGTTGACAGGAGTCCACACTGAGGTGTTCACTCCAGAATGACAGATGTGGACATCAACACCTGTATCACCAAGTGGGGTAGAACAGTGGATCACATACATGGCATCTAAACATGTAAATATGTAGAAATGTGTGAAGTGACCTATATCTCATGTCCAGTGATCAACTGTGTACATCATGGCTGTCTACTATCCCCTTTCCTGTCCAATATTGAAATCACAGACATCAAGAATGACACGCAAATCCTGTCCCAACAGCTGTCTGGAGGACTACAGGTTGTAGACAGTCATTGACTCCAACTGTGATGTAGGTATAATACAGATAGTATCAACACACATCAAAGATTTTTGCCACAGCCATGAGTGCACATGAGATGAAAAAAAAAGATGTAGGGATTTGTTTCATTATGCACAAACCAAGGATCATGGAGACATCACACCCTATCAGCAGACCAGTTGTTATGTGGCCTCTGTCCTGGGATGTATGGTATGTATGGTATGTGGAATGTCCACCAGCATATGTCCACAATGGTGAGTACTCCCTTGTATGTAACACAACTACTCAATATGTACAGGACATCCACATGACAGGCCATAATAACTTCATAGTTCACAGCTTCCCCACACCAGTACCGGAGTACAATGCACCCTACCTCATGTCACTCCATACGCATTTTCCATTGATGTGTAACTGAAATGTACTACCTTTGTCACTGTGAGCTGTCACACATCTATTTGTGCATACCTAGGTGTTACTTTTGTTGCATAAACAGATGGCATGGAATTCCCATCAAGGTGTAATACCACATGCATTTGTGATATATATTTTGGTGATGCACTCATGACATGCATATCTGTTTAATGATATTGATTGCATGGTTTAAATTCATAACAGTGTGGACTGTGCCATATATATCTCTGTCATGCACACCAGTCAACTAGCCTGTAGTGATCATAATGTCAAGTGTGTCGCCTCACACCTCTTGCATATGTTAGTGTCAGAAGAGTGCGCTTGATTACACTCACAGATTGCTGATAGGTCCTTATAATTGTACAAGTGTATTGGTGTAGAAACGTCTATGCTCACTCAGAAGCACATGTTGTGTAGTGGGTATTACTGGTGATATTATTCTGATATTGTCCATGATTGTGTATGGTGGTTTTACTGTTAACCTTGAGCCTGTATCTGTGTCCTACTTGTTGGAAGTCTCTGCTGACAATACAGACATACTCAGGCAAATCAGTTTGCACAACTTCACAAAATACATCCAACCCCATTTGTATTCAACATCCATGGCACACGTCTTCTCCATTGTTCATGTCTGGAAACTTATATCACACAGACATCCTTCACTGTTATGTCACCTTGTGTGACAGTCACATACTATACATTTGTCACTGTGCAGTCCGTACTGTGTCATGTCAAGATGTGATTAGTGTTCCTTCTCCAACTGTCTTCCTTTTACATTTCCTCATGTGTGGTGCATTACAATGTTTCACCTGTCCTTCTTCACGGTGTTCATCCCTAAACTTCATCTGTGTGCTGCTATTCAATAAACACACTTCCCACAACTGTTTCTTATAAATAGTAGTCCGTGTACCCTTACAGATCATTGACACAACTTGTACAGACTGCCTGGAATGGAATTCCACAATGCTTATCACTATATACACTCTCCTGTCCTGTGCCTGCAACACATACATTAATATATGAAAAGCCCTTGTGGTTCTTGGGCATTACATGCAATCCCGCTAGCCCAGTATGCTGCAGTGTGCACATACACTGTCCTGCTCTGATACATTGTCCTCTTCTGTCCTCGCAACATAATGCATTAATATATGAAAAACCCTGGTGGTCCTTGTGGCATACCATGCAATCCCACTAACCTAGTATGCTATGCTATAATAAAGTTTGCTATCAGTTTTGCTTTACACAGTTTCCTGGCCACCAAGAAACCATGCTTTCTAACGTTTAAAGGTGACTGTGGCATGAATTTTCATTAAGCACTGCTGCTCACCTTGCAAATACGTAAACTCCATGTAGTCTTTATGCAAAGCCTACATGGAGTTTTTTTAATCCCAGCATGAGTGTTACTCTAATTATTTGATATCATTCCAGTAGTAACTTTTATATATATAAAAATCTGTATTTTTTAAACTTCTTTCCTGGGTGTTATTGCATGTCAGGCATACTATCAGTAGTACATTACTGAAACATTTTAAGAACCCAGAATGTAAGTTATGCCTCTTTAGTCTAATTTCTTGCATCTTGTATTATATTTAGTAGTACATTATTCAGCTATGCCAAGATATCAGAAAGTGTTCCACCTAACATAAAATTCATCGCAATAAGGATTAACTTTTAATAAGATGAGTAGTTTAACCTTTTAAACTACAAATGAAAATAAATGTATTTAATTTCATATATAGCTAAAAGAATCAAACTCTTAAAATTTTATAAAGGGAACTAGTAACCTTTTGAGGTAGGGAAATAAATAAATAAATGATTTACCATGTAAAAAGTAATATGCAGCACCTGTTCATAAGTATTCGTATTAAATGAGTAAGAATTCATAACCATGAAGTACATTGATTTTCATTTGTCCTTCAGTTTTTTTTACCTTTTTGCCTTTTATTAACCATATGTTGTTTTATTTCTCTTCAAAGAAGTGGATAGATTCCTGTCCATTTCTTCTGTTTTTAATAGGATTTTATTTTTTTGTATAAAGTCCATTGCATCTTCCGGGGTGTTAAAAATTTTTCCTTTTGGAAGCTGAATCCTTATTTTTGCTGGAAGCAAGATTTGTGCTTTAATATTACCTATGCCATTTAGTAGCAATGCCCAAAGTGAGGGCAACTGGTGGTAGCCATTTCTCACAGCAAACTTAATATGAGGAACTCCAGCATAAATAAATAAATAACTAAACACATAAGTAAATAGATGATGCAGTAGAAAATAGAGTTCAGATGATTTCACTCTAGAATATTTAGAGAACTATAGGAGATTTGTTAAGACTGTCAACATTTTAGTAGGCCAGGAAAACAAAATAAAATTCTTTGTGACACAAAGATGGTGGATACAATTCATCTTGAGAAAAAGAAGTTAACAGCTGTAAACTATCATTCAGTCAGTTTGATTCCAGCTGTGGGGAATTCTTCAGAATTTTGTTAACATGTTTACTGCTTTGACTGCTAGTCTAACTGTATAGATGTTGTTTAGCCATTTTATGTGATGGCCAGTAGGAGCAAATTAAATGAACAGAAGAAAGGTAAGTAGACAATTAAAGAATCCCTGCCAAAAAATGAGGTTTAGAATACCTGTGACCATGTGGGGCACCAAACCATAACATCATGGACTCACAAAAGGTTGAGTGGATCATAATGGCATTATATCAGTCTCGGGTTGTAAACGTGGACTTCTGAGAATGTAGCAGGGGATTTACACAATACCATAAAAGGGTAAGTGATCATATAAAACAAGTTTGTATTGTGCCTAAGGCTGCTAGTGTGGGTGAAATGCTGGCTAGGCATTAAGACACAGTTTCTAATAAATAAAGTTTCCTCATATGAAAGGGTCTAACAAGTGGGTTACATTTATCTATACTGGAGCCAGTCCTTTTCATTGTTTTTTTAAGAGACCTTATAAAATACTTTGCCTTCTTGTTGATGATGTAGTATTACATAGAATGCCTGATAAACATTAATTACAGAAAAGATAATTGAAACTTGATAATACTGTACTTTTTAAGACCTTTTAGCAGTTAGATACAATTCAGCTATGATCCAAGCCATTTAACCATGACATTTAAACTGAAATGTTAAATAGATAGGTTACAGTTTAAAAAACTTTATATACATCACAGAAGTATACTTTCTGATGATTTGCATATATGACAGTGCAGCCTTTATAGTTTCCAAAGATGTATATGCATCACATTTGTTAATGCTGCTAAAAGTTGCAAAACATCTTTGTATATGTGTGTTCTACCAATATAGATAATGCAGTTCTCTTACTTTATGTGATCCTGCATTTTATGTGTATAAATTTGCACTCCTCTCTCAGCTAGGAAGGTAGCCTTTGTCTAATTGTTGTTTAGTCCCTCATGTGCCTTATATTTTGAGAGCTTGCATTCAAAAATGCTCAGAGCCTCTTTATAAAGGAAATTTTCCTTACAGCTTTGTTGAATAGTAGTCTGATCAGTGAGGTGGTGCCCACGTTAGCTGAACTTAGAGATTAATAGGCCTTCTAAGTATCATAGTAGCTAGCAGAGGGCATTAGCCTCATTACTGGTGTTTTAAGGTAAGTGAAATCACACATGCAGGGATTTAGCTATAACTGGGAGCCACTTTCCCTTTGGGGTGTTCTGCAATGACGTTCTCTTGTATCTGAAAATTTAATGAAGTGACAATTTTTATTGATGTGGTTTTAGGGTTTTTGTATTATAGTTAGAATTTAGTAACATTATGCAGTATTCTAGCCTGAGGATTGTCATGCTTATTCTTGTCTATGTTGGCATCAAATGTAAGGAGGTGGGTAAATACATATGCAGAATTGAACTGTTGCAGAATTTTGTTCACTCTGTAGTTAGTTTGGGGTAAGACGTTTAGCTGCTTATCAAGCTATTCATCTGAGGTATTGGTGTTGTGTTGGTGAAGGCATGTATTACATTGAGGGCCTGTTTTGTTATGACCTGGTTGGTAGAATCCTTTTATGACTTATGAAAAACATTGAAAATGTCTTACTACAGTTACATACCAGATCATGATCCTTCAATCAAATCCAAAGGGTCATAGCGCTTAACACAACAGAATTCTCAGAAGTACAGGCAAGCACGGAAGGGCTGTGGCTGACTAAGTTTGCGGACGACTGCAAACTGGGTGCTATAATAGAGTCTCCGGCCGACATGGAGATCCTCCAGAAGGGCCTAAATGAGACTGATGCATGGTGTCAAAGCCATGGTCTCAAGCTAAATGCAAAAAAAATGCACAGTAATCCCCTTTGGAAAAAACAGAGTAGCCGTAAACTACAACATAGGAGGTAATCCCCTGAAATCTGAAGAAGAAATAAGGGATCTAGGGACCCAAGTAGACAGTCAGCTTTCCTTTGATAACCATGTTGCCAAAGTGGTTAGAAAATCCTTCTATGTGACCCATCTGATCATGAAAGGGTTCGCATCAAGATCTAAGGATGTAATGGTGCCCCTCTACTCTTCCCTCATCAGACCCATTACTGAGTGCAATGCTCCGATTGGAATGTACCTGGCTAGACATCTCCAGCAGCTGGAGAGACCACAAAGGTACCTAACCAAGAGGATTGCTGGCCTCAAACAGTTGCCCTATGCAGCATGATTGAAAAAGCTAAGACTGTTCTCTGTTGCATACCGCTTTCTCAGAGGCGATCTCTGTCTAACGTACAGAGCCATGTCCAACCCAGAATTGTTGAACATGCTCCATCTTAGCAAAACCAAATCTACTCGAGCTACATGCTCTAGGGATATAAACCTCAACACAACAATGAATAGAACATGCTGGAAGGATAGATTCCCTTCGCAGAGACTTCCCTTACTATGGAACAGGGTCCCGATCTACATAAGACAGAGCCCCTCACTATCACTCTTCAAGAGGAACCTTGATGAGTGGATGGGTAACAGAAAGTTCACACCAGGGATCACACCAACAGCACTACTAGATAGGGGCCAAGGGTACTAGCTGCTAGTACAAGGGTCTAGGGAACTACTAAAGGGGCAGTGAATACCGCACAACTTGGCTGGGCTAATATATGCCTTCGGGCAGATAGCCCAGTACCAACCTATGAACCTATGAACAGTCGAATTCAGTGCAAGAAGTGAAAACTAATCTAGTTTTCTAGAAGAATTTCTGAAAACAAAGCATACGCAGTTGGGAGGAGGAGGAAGAAATAACAACAACAAAAAAAACACCAGGGTGAGGCCCTGAGACAGACCTTTCAGGTGACAAATGACCAAAAGATAAGCACACATTTGAGAACAACAGTGATAAAGGGTGCAATACTAGGGTATATACAGGAAGGAATTCCATCATTTGGAATGAGGAGTTACTGTCTGTTTTCAAAGAGTAACAGTGCAGCATATGTGCAGTTCTGAAATGTGTGAGAATAGGATTGCTACTTTGCCACTGGACCCTTTAAATCAGTTTATGGTTTAAAAACGTAAGTCTTGTTTTACCCCTTTGGGTATTTTACTGCACAAACTGGTCATTTTTTTATAGAGTAGTCATTTATTTTGCAATTTATGTATTTGCTTATTTATTTGATGACCCAGTCATTGGTCTGTCATCATGCAAGGGGGAGGCTTCATCTTCTTTTAGTAGTATGTATTTATTTAATTTTGCTTATTTATATGACTTGGTCATTATAGCAATAATCCATGCCTGGGTGTGGGTAATGCTGGATTTACCCACGTTTGGTGTGGTTTGGTCACGAGGGCGAAGCCCGAGTGGCCAAACAAAGCCAACCGTGGGTAAATCCAGCATTACCCACACCCAAGTGTGGGTTATTGCTATTATACAATGACATTATTTAAGAAAAAAAATAATTACTTTTCTTAAATAATGGCATTGTATAATGCCTCCTTGCTGCCCTTCCACAGCTGTCTGGTATTCTGCGGCAGTTCTGATGTACTGCACATGCGTATGCCCACACAGTACATCAGAGCTGTGGGCAAAAGCAACGGAGAAAGCAAGATCTCCGTTGCTTTATACAAACTGTTTCGCTCTGTTTAATGGGTTTAACATAGCGAGACAGCTTTAATAAAAGCAATGGAGCCGTTGCTTTTTTTAAAGCTGTCTCGCTATGTTAAACCCATTTAACATAGCGAGACAGTTTTTAAAAAAGCAACGGAGAAAGCAAGATTTCCATTGCTTTTTACAAACTGTCTCGCTATGTTAAACCTACCGCCCTAGAAAACAAAAATGGAGAAAAACTACGGGTAATACTGCTCAATGCCAGAAGTCTAAACCTCAAGATGCAAGCCCTCGAAGCCCTCCTCAGTATGGAGAACATTGATGTTTGTGCTGTGACTGAAACCTGGTTCAAGGCTCCTGAGAGCACCCCAGCACTATCAGGTTATACCTCATATCATGCTTTCCGGCCCCAAAATCCGGACCGAACTACAAAAGGAGGGGAAGTATCCATATTCATAAAGGATACCCACACCTCCAGGTTAGTGGCAACGCACGAAGCATCGGAGACCATCCAGGTGCAATTAACCATAGGTAAAACTGCCCTACAGTTTGTAACATGCTACAGACCACCTTCTCAAACTCAGGAAACCCACACAGCCTTCCTGAAGACACTGGAGAGTATAAATGTATCTCCAAACACCATCATATTGGGTGACTTCAACTACCCAAACATAGATTGGGAACATTACTCAAGCCCCAACACCCTAGCCCAAAGGTTCCTTGAGTTCATAAACTCAAATGCTATGTAACAACTAGTCACCATTCCCACAAGAGGAGAAAATATACTAGTCCTGATCATAACAAACATGGGGACAAAATGCTCCACACCGGAAGTATATCCCTCATTGGTGAGATCAGACCATAAATTAATCTCACTGGAGATCCACATCCCACCCCCAACCCCAGCAAAAAAGACCACAGTGAAGAACTTCTCAAAAGCAAACTTCACACTTCTTAAGACTGGAGTGGTATCCTTCAAGGCCCCCGAGCCAGTGGAAACCACAACCCACGCTGCTGAAACCCTTACAAATGCCTTTTGCGAGCACCTCCAGGAATGTATGGATCAAGCAATCCCTAATAAAATCAAGACCTTTTCCACCAAAGGCAGGCGCCCGGTCTGGTGGACTCCAGCCATAAACAAACTCTACAACAAGAGGAGAAAGCTACTACATGACAGAGCAAAATCCCTAAATGGGAAAGCATCTCTGATCAATACTAGCAAAAAACTACGATCACTCATAAAATCATCCAAGGCCAACTTTGAGAGAAAAATCGCTAATGACACAAAAGACAATCATAAAGCCTTCTTTAGCTATGTTAGAAACCTGGGTGGAAACTCCCAGATATGCTCAGAATTAGTCCAAAATGATAAAAAATCACTGTACCCACAGACATTGCCAACATACTGGCAGACACGTTCAGTGCAAATTCTCCCTCCCTCCCCAAAAGGAGAAATATCTATCCCACCAGAGTCTAGCCCCCCAAACATCTCAGATGCCCAGGTGAGAGCTGCTCTCTCTAAAGCAAAAACACAGCATCAATGGGACCGGACGGTGTCCCCGGCTGTGTGCTACACGAACTCAATGAGGAACTAAACCCACACATAAGGCTGCTGTTTAATCTTAGCCTTACTACAGGATACGCAAAGAATGGCGTACGGCAACTGTGGTCCCACTCCACAAAGGCGGTGCTTCTACGGACCCTGGAAATTAGCGCGCGATAAGCTTGAGGAGCCTTGTCTGCAAAGCTATGGAGAGGATCATAATGGAACTCATAAATAAAGACATTGGGGACCTACAGACACTGGATCCTACCCAATTTGGCTTTGTCAAGGGCAGATCCTGCCTCTTGAACTTGGTCGACTTTTTCAAACAGTCACTAAGGCCATTGATGAGGGTAAGGCAGTTCACACAGCCTACCTTGACCTAGCAAAAGCATTCGACACAATACCCCACTGGCATCATAGAAAAGCTCACCAGCTTAGATGTAAACCCATATGTCACAAGATGGGTTGCAAACTGGCTCAAGGACAGAACACACAGGGTTAGAGTTGCTGGTGCCATGTCAGACTCTAAGCCGGTCACGACGGTGTCCCATAGGGCTCAGTCCTGGGCCCCTCTTGTTCGGCATTTATTTTTCTGAAGTGCAGGCAAACATAGGGGATTGTGGCTGACAAAATTTGCAGATGACTGCAAACTGGGCACCATAATTGACACTCCATCAGACACAGACATCCTCCAGAAAGGTCTCATAGAAATGGATAACTGGTGCCAGAGCCATGGCCTTAAGCTAAATGCCAAAAATGTATAGTCATTCCCTTTGGCAAAAACAAGGTAACCCCTAATTACCACATAGGTGGTAATCCATTAAACATGGAAGAAGTTATCAGGGACCTGGGGACCCAAGTTGACAGTAACTTCTCTTTTGACACTCACATTGCCAAAGTGGTTAGGAAGACCTTCTACATTGCCCACCTGATCATGAAGGGATTCACATCCAGATCAGGAGAGGTCATTGTACCCTGTACTCTTCACTTATCAGACCAATGATTGAGTACAACGCCCCATTCGGAATGTACCTTACCCGACACCTGCAGCAGTTGGAAAGACCCCAAAAGTTCCTCACCAAAAGGATAAAGGGGCTCAAACATATGTCATACGATGCCCGACTGAAGAAACTCCAGCTCTATTCAGTCGCATACCGTCTGCTCAGAGGTGATCTGTGCCTGACATACAAGGCCATGTCCAACCCGGAATTAATGGACATGCTCCACCTCAAAAAATCCAAATCCACCAGAGCCACGAGAGCAAGAGACTTAAACCTCAACACGGATATAAATAGGACGTGCTGGAGGGACAGATTCATCACCCAGAGACTCCCTACACAATGGAACAGAATCCCAGTCCATGTGAGGCAGAGCCCCTCACTGACTCTGTTCAAGAGAAATTTTGACGAGTGGATGGGAGATCGTAGGTTTACCCCGGGAATCATCTCTGTATCACTGCTGGACAGAGGCACAGCAAACTAATGGGTATAGTATTCTCATCCTAAGGGGTGGTGAAAGCCACACACACTCTGGCTAGGCTTATAAATGCCCTAGGGCAGATAGCCTAGTATGAACCTATGAACCTATGAACATAGCGAGACTGTTTTGAAAAAAGCATCGGAGAAAGCAAGATCTCCGTTGCTTTTTACAAACTGTCTTGCTATGTTAAAGGAGTTTAACATAGCGAGACAGCTTTAAAAAAAGCAATGGAGAATCTCTGTTGCTTTTATTAAAGCTGTCTCGCTATGTTAAACTCCTTTAACATAGCGAGACAGTGTGAAGCAATAGAGATCTTGCGTTCTCCGTTGCTGTAAAAAAAGAGTTTTAGTAATGGAAAAAGTCCAGGCGACTGGACCTTTTACCATTAATATAACTCTGATTTACAACGTGCATGCTGACCAATCAGCGTGCACATTTTTGAATATTAATGAGGGGGGGTCGTTGTATAATAATGGTGTTGTTATGCAAGAAAAGAGTGAATTTTTCTTATTGTTCTCATCTTTACGTGCCCAGCCTTGAATAGTTACAGCAGGTGTATGGCACAAAAGTCTGTGTAGATGAATTGATTACAACTACAATTACATAAGTGCAACAAATCACAAGGGTGTTGCAATTGCTTTAACTGTTTTTAGTTGTCAAGCAATATAGTGTTTACCCAACATTGCACAGTATTTAGTCTAGCTTTGTCATCACTTAGCACCACTCTCATTTGTGTAATGTTAGCTCAAACATGATCAAAATTATGTATTAAAGTAATTAATTTTGGTTTTGACATGAGACCAGATAGGATTCCTGTGAAGAACAGTAGCAATATAAGAAGAATGCTGTTCAGCCTACATAAAAATATTCAGGGAAGCATGCAGAGTTATATAAACAGACATTTAAGCTGTGCTTAAACCAGCATTCATAAATGACATTATAATAAAGAAATGTGCTTGTTTTTCTTGTCATTCACCACACACAATACTAATTATTTTATTAAGCTTGGCCTGTCAACATAAACATAGACTGATATGCTACTCATATATAACTGCTTGATACCTTAGACTAGTGTTTGGTTCTCTCTCCATTTGCTTTTGTGGTGACTCTGAAGAAGGCATTTTACAGGGTCACATTTCATAGGCCATACCTAAAAGCAGTCATGTGTACATAAATAAAATAAAACAAAACTGACGGTTTAATTATAAAATTAGTATTTGACATATGTTCAGATACAAAATCTTGCAGCATATGCTGGTTTACAAGACTGGAAACATCTAAATGCCTATAATGAAGCAGGTCACGTAATCTAGCCTCTTTTGTGGAGGAATGATGAGCTCAATTCTGCATTCAAACATTGTTGACTACATGTTTCATTTCCCTTTAGCATCTACCTGCTATTTGCCCTGGGTACCTAGGCTATTCATCTTCTAAACCATGCTGCTAATCACTTGAAGTTCCTGCCTTGTGTATGTAGTAGGAGAACTGAGATCTACTGTAGGTGTACATAATATGAGAGAATTAATGTGTCCTGGGAGGGGCTGATGCCCACATTCAGGATGTGTTTCCATGCCTTGCACCCACTGAATACTGGGATAGGACCAAGCTCCTCCAATATATGGAATTATTTAAAGAAGTCACAGAACTACAGACTACAACACTGATGATCTAAAGTAAACTTATCAAATTTCATTCTAGCAAAGTGCAGCATGTATCCTTCCAAACATAGTGAAGGAATGTGCAGAAAGCTAAAAAACATCATTTTCTGCAGGGGGGCAAGCCCTTGTACCCCTTTCTAGTTATTTGTACCAGTTCTGAGATCAAAAAAGTATGAGGAAAGTTCATATTCCTAAATCCCTACTATGTCACACTGGTAACATTGTCAAGCTGTGCAACTGATAATAGGCTTGACTTAGCAGCATGCGACAGAGCAGACATCTGCCAGCATAAGTGAGCCCTTACTTACACACACACACACACACACATATATATATATATATATATATATATATATATATATAAATATATATATATATATATTATATATATATATATATGTGTGTGTGTATGTATGTATATACATATATATATATATATACACACACACACACACACACACACATATATATATATATATATATATATATATATATATATATATATATATATATATATGTGTGTGTGTGTATTATTGCACTTTTGTTTAGGTTTCATTTAGCTTTTTTTTTTTTTTACTGGATTTAATCAAAAACCCATTTTCAGCAGTGGCCCAGGAAGAAAAGCTCCAATGCTTTACAAACATTTTACACAGATATTCAGTAGTATACAGACATTAAATAATATAATTAGCAATTACACATACAATGCTAAATATATTACATTCATATGAAAAAAGAGGCAACTATGACAGTAGAAATGATACTTATGCATTAGCAGATGTTGAGCATTGAGCATTTAAGAGGTGCATTAGTTGGTTTGGAAGCTATATAATAGATCTTGTGATTAATGCTTAGAAATTCAAAGAAATGGAAATGAAGGAAGAAACTAGGTAGGGTAGGGCAGACAATGTCAATATTCTAGTTAAGATGTGGGGTGTAATGTAGGTTAAGGTAAAAACATCATAACAATCATATCAGAAGTATCAAGGTGGGAGAGGTCAGCAGTGTCATAAAACAATGTATATAACTGGGAAATGCAGGTATTGGTGAGGCCTGGCTGTAGGACATAGGATTTTGAATGAAGAGAAATGGTTTGACCATATGGCAAGCTGAAGGTAACAAAGGCATTTATCCAGGAGTTGTACAGGAGCAGATCCATTGATTTGATTGGTGAAGTTTTAGGTGTGTTTTAAAAGAGTTTAAATTCTGAATGGATTTCAGTGGTAGTGGGATGTGGTTCCATAGTTTAGCTATAGCATTTGAATATACAGAGCGTCACCTGCAGTATTAGATGATTTGGTTATAGAGGTTAGTGATTTTTCTCTAGATCATGCAATTGTATTGGGGAGTAATGTTGTATTAAGTTGTTAAGTTGTTATGGGCTGGGTAGTTTCCTTGCTTATAGAGAAGTCTATGTATTGTAATTAGCTGAAAAAGTGCTAGGTGGCTTAGTAGAGCTAACCAGTCTAATTATGTGAGAGCTAGGCAAAGTTGTGTTCTTGTTTTATAGTTTACTGAAAATGTGACTATTTTTTATAATATTTCTGAAGTATGGACTGCTAATGAGACTCAACGTGAAGATTGGGGGAGCATAGAGGAGGGAAGGCAGTATCAAAGTGGAGGATGTATATCTTCTGGCTATGTCAGTGAGGTACGTTTTTATTTGGTATAATGTACCTAGCTTTTGCTGTATTTTAAACCACGTGATACATGCTGTTCAAATTTCAACGGGACATCTACTGTGACACCCAGTAACTTTGTGTGCTTTCCTTATTCGATCATGGTGCTGTGGCAGAGATGATACGAATTAGTGTTGTTTTGGTAGAAATGTGTTTTGGGGTAAAGAGCAATGTTAGAAGTAATTATAAATTAGCCATGATTCAATCACTAAGGATTGTTGTATAAGGTCTTGGAGTTTAGAGAGAAAGAGAGAGAGAGAGAGATTTGCTAGATAGATTATGTCATGTGATCAGCATATTGAACTAGGGTAGCATTTATTTGTAGCAGTATATAGATAGATCATTGATGAATATGTTGAAAAGTATGGGGCCTAGTACAGATCCTTGTGGAACACCAGTAGTTACAGGCAAGTTGGTGTTGTATCTTTCGGCTTTTCCTGGTTAGGGGTTGCCACAGCGGAACTCCAGTCCGCTAATGATTGGCAGTAGATTTTTATGTGCCTAGTTGCTGGCCCTGACGCACAACCTTCAATGAAGGTACACCCATTGTTACAGGGAAGAAGGTGGAGAAATAATTTTCCTTTTTCCGTATTACTGCTTGTGCTGTGTTTGAGAGGTAGCTATAAACTAATGCACTGAAGAGTTGATAAGTCTTATGGATAAGAATTTATGTAGAAGTTTCTGGTAGGATACAGTATCAAAAGCTCTTGATAAATCTAGGAAGATGGTGGAGACTAGGCTTCTGGTGTTCTATGGCAGATGACAATATTGACAAAATCCAACAGAGCAGTAATTGCGCTGTGATGAGGATGGAAGCCATATTGTGTTAAAGACAGAAGCTGGTTATGTATTACATAGTTGAGAAGATGCATATGAATACACTTTCATAGTATTTTTAATATGGAGATAAATTGAAGTTGGTCTGTAGTTTGAAAGATCTGTATTGATTCCACATTTCTGCAGCAGAATAATGAATGATTTTTCCATAGTGGTGGGACTTTATTTTCAGATATGCATCGATTTATCAGAAATGAAACTGGATAGACAATATACTGTCAGTAGAAAGCTGGGATGGACTTTGTTTGCTGCAAGGTCATTTTTTTCTGTGTGTTTGGTGTTGGCTGGATTTAATAGTTTATTGAATGAGGCCCAGAATAGTTTTGGATTATTACTGTGCATGTTTTGATTGGATGAGTAATAGTTTTTCTTCTCTTTGATGATAAGTTGCTTTTGCTTTATTAGGTTTCTTAGTTGTCTATATGCTAGTAAACTACAAATTACTTTATCGTTTTGTGCCATCTTTCCATGTTCTGCCTCCTTGTTTCATGAGTTGTTTAGTTGATAAGGAATTAAGGATAGCCATCGTGCAGGGCTGGCTTTGACTCTTTTTATTCTGAAGGGGAGGGGATCTGGTGTGTTTGAAACACTAGAAAGGCTTTGCTGAACTCTGAGATAACATCATATATGGGGAGAGTCTTTAGTGACTCCAAGTTAAGGAGATGTAACGCATTAATAAAAGTGCTACATGAGAAGTAGTTAATCTTTCTTACCAGCCTGTAATGGTGTGTTACGGGGCTGTTGCTTGGATACATTATGGTGAAAATTGCTAAGGGGTTACTTAGGTTGCTTACAGAGTTCCATGGAATATTTTATTCAGTAAGGATGTTAGGGTATATATGTGTGTGTGTGTGTGTGTGTGTGTGTGTGGGGGGGGTTGTTTTTGTGTGCATGCATATATAGTCCTGCATAACCATTTAAGAAACAAATTTTCTTCTCAAGTTGCCAGGATGTTACAAAATATGAAAACATTTCAGTGTACTTGCTGGGGCAGAGGTCATTATGTGCAGTGTTGCACAGATAATTGATTACAAAATAAATAGTGGAAAGCTTTTTGAAAGACCTAGATTAACCAGGACAAAATGCACCTCAGAAAACAAAAGCCCAACCAATTTAATCTGGGTATTCTTATCTAGTTCAAACATTCTGGCCAGAGCCACCCAGAAGGAAACCTTGGAATAGTTATGGTATGAGATAATAAACATATATCTTTTACTCACTAGATAATATTGTTCAGCTTGACTTGCCTTTTATTATAATACTTTATCAGAAAGCATTTTATATAACATAACACTTAAACAAGTAAATGTTGCACAGAAGTTAGGGAAGAAACAGTTAAAGCTTATACATAAGGAAACAAAGACTTTACAGTCTCACAAAGTACTGGATGAAGGTAATTTGACATAGAAGTATATGGAATATGTAAAGCTGACTTCCTCTGGCTGAAGAGACAACACATTTTACAAGGCGTATAGCATTTTGCAAATTGGTGCGTGTATGTGTGTGTTTGTGTGTGTGTGTGTGTGTGTGTGTGTGTGTGTGTGTGTGTGTGTGTGTGTGTGTGTGAGAAGTGTGAGTGTGTGTCTGCCTGGGAGGTAGCAGTAGAGGAGTTTGTCAGGGTGTCAGGTGTGTGCATTTGTGGCTGAATGGATAAATGGCTGAGAGTGTGAGTATAATCAGGTGGCTTGTGACTGTGTGTGTCTGTGTGTATTGTGGGTGGGTTGGGGTGGCTGACCAACATCCACACGCATCTACATTAATGAGCAGAATCAAAAACATTGGGGGTTACTTAAGTACTTGTAGGCCTTGCTAAACTTTATAAGAATACAAAAAAAATCCCCATGCCCCTACAAAACAGCATAAAAGTGTACAATATCATCAACAGAATAAAAAAAAGCATTTCTGATTGCTCAGATTCCTATGCTGGACTGCATCTTAGCATGCTTTGCATGTATTTATGGGGCAGTGTAATAATTGTGACTTGCATTAATAGATGTAACATGCATACTTACTGATGTGCACTGAAATAAGTGTTATGCTGTAAAATCTGTATGAACTGGACACCATCTGCAGCATCTACTAGTAATTGTGTTCTGGTACTGCTGCTGCTGTAGGAATATAAATTTAGCTCTGGTAAATTATTATGGCATCTCGTACTGAGTGGAGGCAGAAAACGTAATGGCAAGACTGACACAGTTTATTTAGCATTAAAATTACAATTATATTTTACTGCAGGGGACAGCTTTTCTTCTAACTGTGAAGAAGAAAATTCATTTTTGACAATTCTAATATCTCTTGTTACACAATAAATCCAACAGAAATATTATAGGTTTCATCATTGATTAACCTTAAATAAAATGTAAAGGAATGTGGTTACAGTAGCACTGGTAGTGAAATGATGCTGTCACTGGGTGGTCGTGGTTGGCACTGCATTGCAGTGGTTTGCACTGTTGTCCCATTGTGTATTATTTTATGGTTTAGTTCTTGCGACATGTCTGCAGTGTGTGCTGTGTGGACTTCATATGTTCGTGTCGATTTATGCTGTAGTCTTTGATCTCCTTCTGCATTCATGGACATATGTTAATTGGACTGGCAGCCTTTCTGAACTGTGTGTGTGTGTGTGTGTGTGTGTGTGTGTGTGTGTGTGTGTGTGTGTGTGTGTGTGTGTAGCCTGTGATGGACTGCTGATCTTTTCAGTGCTGGTCCTTTTCCTTATGATCATTGATTGTCAAGTTAGGCTGTGGCTCCCTTGTGACCCAGATTAAGATAAAAACAGGTATCTTGGAATGAATAAAGGAGTGAATGGGCATAAACTATCATTAATCTTGCAATATAGTGTTATTTTCCCATCAGCAAGAAGATTGCAGGGAAAACCATCCTTTTTGAAACAGCTCTATAAGGCCAAGAAATTAGTCACTTCTTGCAAATCATTTTGTTTGCTAGGTTTCTCAAAAGAAGGAGGGAGGCTTGTGATCAGAGTACAGATTTCATTGAAGCAAATCTGTTCATTTGGAATGTAAACATGATTTCAACAATTCTCTGTTCCAACAAATCCATTGTCTTGCCTGAAATACTTGTTCTAAATAAATATGGTGTGGCTTGTAGTGATCACGGTGCATTCGTGCTTTTTGTTCTTTTTCCGTTATTCGATCTTCACTCATAATTGTTCCAACATGACTTAGACCATGTCAGCAGTTGGTGCAAGGACAACAGTCATAAATCGAATTCAAAAAATGTAACATAGTTCATTTTGGTTAACAAAACAGTTTCACTTACCATATAGGAGATGCACCCCTCCAGTCAGACACTGTTGTAAGGGATCAAGGTGCTCTTCTTGATAATTCCTTGTCATTTGCCCATCATTTCTCCACAGTAGTTCAAAAGCCTTTCATCTGTCCCATTTAATATGCAAAAGCATTTCCACTAGACCAAAGACGTGGAGCGGTTAGTGTTGTCACCTCACAGCAAGAGGTTCTCCCGTTCGATTCTCAGCTGGAGCACCTTCTGTGTGGAGTCTGCATGTCCCGGTCGAGTGACGTTTAAAGACATTCAGGTAGGTGCGTGCATGAATGGGTGTGCCTTCCTTGAAGATTGGGCATCGGGCTGACAACTCGGCATTCTAAAAATCCACGGCCAATCATTAGTGGTCCAGAGTTCCAATGTGGCGACCCCTAACCGGGAAAAGCCAAAAGGCATTATTTTACCTCCACTAGACCAAAGAAGTCTTAATTCCCCTTTACTCATATCTTACCAGACCTGTTGTTGAATGTAATGCATCCCTGATGGGCATTTCCACGCCCATTCCATGCCCATTTTCCTTGTCAGTCACTACCGATATAATCATACCTGTGCAGAACTAAGAGCAAGGTACTTGTCTAATATTATGCCTATATATATATATATATATATGTATATATATATATATATATATATATATATATATATATATACATACATACACACACACACACACACACACACACACACACACACACACACACACAGGCCCATGGGATATATGCAAATGAACACTTAATGACTTTAAGGACTTCAAGTATTTCTGCTATATGGCTTCTGAATGTTCATGACTTTCTTACATTTTAAGTCTTACACTAAGCCCAATAAAGCCAAACCCAACTAACTGTGGCCATGCATATTTTGGCATTTTTACTGACCTTGTCAGTGAATAGTGCATCTGAAGTAGGAATGTTCATTTGTCTGCAACCTGTGGGTTACGGATCCGATATCGGATCCGAGCCGGCAACTTGTTTCAAGCTAATGGATCCGAGCTCCTAGCCCTCCCTTCACCCATAATCCCCTGCCAACCCCTCCATGACCTCAGATCTAGTTTGCCGCGCTTGTGATGGCAGGATCCTTTTTGAGCTCCAGATAAGTGATAAGTAAAACTTAACTTTTTCTTCAGAAAAATAATTTTTTGTTTAAATTAACTGTTTTTAAGTGTGTCTGAGTTAGGTTCCCTATTTTTTTTTTGTTTACTTAATACCCTCCCTTCGCTGGTCGCTAGTGTGTGAGTGTTTGTGGTGTGCTTTTGTGTGTGTGTGTAGTTGTTTTTTTCTTTTCTTTGACAAAAAAAAAAAAAAAAAATGGAATGGCTGAGGCCCCAAAAGCCATATTTTCGAAATGTACCGAGTGTGGCCATAAGCTCTCCCGGCTGATGGCCACACTCGTGCTGCGGTGCCTTGGGGTTGAACACCTCACCTCGGGCTGTACTATCTGTGCAGCGTTCAACCCCAGGGCACTGAAAGAGCGGAGGTCGAAGCTGGTCCTGGCGGGACTTCTACCCCGGATTCGCCGCCTCCGCCTCTACCACTCCTGTGGCTCCATCACAGCCTGTGATGGTTGCCACTCCTGCCCCTGCCTCCGACTGGGACTCAAACTCCCGCCAAAGTGTCGGAGGACAGGGAGGCCAGGAGGGAGAAACGGAGGGAGAAGCACCAAAAGCGGCGGGCCGAGACCTCTTGTTTCGGCCCCGCCAGCTAAGCGGGCTTCTCCCTCCATTGCTTCTAGGTCTCCTCCTCCTCGGCTCCGATCCCCTTCTTTCTCCCGGGCCCGAGGAGGAAACCCGATCTCCGTCGAGGTCATCGAGGCGGCACTCCAGGCCTGCCTCGGTGGCCTCTTCGAGATCTACATTTAGTTTATCTGATGCAGACTTGGACCGGATGATGCAAAGGTTCATCCAGGCCCAGCTGCAGATGGGAGTGCTCTTGCCTCCCCCCCTCAGGGGGGGAGCTCGACACCTTTTTTCCACCCAATTGCTCCTTCTCCGACCCACTACCCGGGTTCGGAGCGCTCGGAGCCGAGCAGCCTTGGAGCCGGGGGTGGGTCGGTGCCGACAGTACTGTATACTTCGGATCCGACCCCACCCTCGAGTCTGTCGGATCCGACCTCTCGGAGCCGTGGTCCGAGCTTCGGATCCGGGGGATTCAGTGTGCCTTCGGCTCCGTCCAGGTCGGAGCACACTGGTCCCTCGGATCCGACGGTCTCGGCGCCGGCTCCGATCCCTTCATCGGATCCGAGTGGGAGCCGACTTTCGGATCCATTGGAGCGTGGCTCTCCCTCGGCATTTGATGTTGTGGAGAGGGCTCTGTTGAGAGCATCCGGACCCCCGGCCCTTGCATCGACTCCTCCCTGCACTCCCTCTCTGCTGGGCCAGGCTTCCATCACCCGGCCAAAGGGACAGCCTGCTTCGATGTCACAGATTGTTCCATTGGAACAAGATGTCGCTGGCGAGGGCACCTCGGACAGTCCCCCCGAGGAAGCTCCCCGCAAGCATAAGTGCAAAAGGAGGCACGTGGACTCCCCTGAGTCCTTAACCGAAGACACGGACTTGGAGGAAGGGGAAGGCTCCCCAAGATCACCCCCTGAGGATGTCTCCTTTGGAGACATCATGGAGATGCTAAGAATCAGAGGTGGGTGGTCTGCCCCCAAGTCTTCATCTGACGAGTCCGTGTTTCTGGAGGCATTCGAGGCAGGCCCGTCTACCTCCTGGGTGTCCCTCCAGCCGATCCCCTGGTGGACCTTATTACCACCAGGGCATGGAAGGATCCGGACTCCGTGGAGCCAATACCCAAACGGCCGGATAGGATTCTTAGCCCCCCCTCTGACCGGTCTCATTGGAGTAAGGGCCCCCCTGTAGATGCCATGTTGACGGCGGCAGCCACAAAGAGGGAATTAGCTCAGGAGAGTCCCTCAGTCCATCCACCGAGCAAAGAGTCTCGTTTGATGGATCGCTTAGGGAAGTGAGTCTTTAGTTCAGCGACCTTCTCTGTAAGGTCTCTGAACTACATGGCACATGTCATCAGGATGCAGTGGGATCTTATCAAAGAATACGCTGCATCCCCCCCTGAGTCCATGTCGGAGGAGGATAAACATTTATACTCCACCCGAATGGCCACTCTAAGATCTATTTCTAACACCTCTATGCGGCTATTGTCCCACGCCACAGAGGGAGCCGCTAGGGCCAGCGGAGCAGGCCTAGTTATGAGACGTCAGGCCTGGCTCCGTCATTGCGACTTTACGGAGCCTTTTAAAGCGTCCTTCGCGAATGCCCCCTTCGACGGTTCTGCCCTTTTTGGCAAAACAGTTCGCAAAATGCTTGTCCAGAGCGAGAAGGACGGGAAGACGTTGTCTGCTGTCGGAGTCCGCTTCTCTGCTCCCCAGCGGTCCTTTTCAAGGAACCAAAAGGGTCAGAAGAAGATGTGGTTCCGAAAATCACAACAATCCCAACCAGCTCCGGACAACCAGTCCTACCGTGGCAGAGGTGGACAGGGAGGACGTCGCCCTAGGGGCAGAGGGGCTCCGAGAAATTTTGGGTCCAGAGAACCTTTCTCTGAACGGCCCGCGCAGCAACCCTGAGGGGTTGCCCGACTGCTCCACTCTGGAGGCAGTCGGGGGGCGTTTTTCGAAGCATCTAGCGGCATGGGAGTCCATCACAACAGGCCGCTGGGTGCTTCGCATCATATCCAGAGGGTACAAGATACCAATTCTCCATGTCCCCCAATCCAAGAACCTCCCCGATGTACCACCCGATCACAGGGAGGCCGCAGCCGCAGAAATACAGCAGCTGCTAAGAAAAAGAGCCATCCAGCCCATCCCCCAAGACCAGCTCGGATTAGGGTTCTACTCCAGGTTCTTTTTGGTGCCAAAAAAGACGGGGGATCTGAGACCCATCCTAGACCTTTCCCGCTTGAACCTGTCAGTAACCAAGGAAAAATTCCGAATGGTCACTCTTCAATCTATCCTCCCCCTTCTGAGGGAGAACGATTGGATGTGCTCTATAGACCTCAAGGATGCGTATTACCACATCTTAATGGACAAACGATCCAGGAGGTTCCTTCGCTTCCAGCTGGGAGCCAGTCACTACCAGTTCAGGGTCCTTCCCTTTGGCCTCACCACAGCCCCCCAGGTGTTCACCAAAGTGTTAGCAGTGATTGCGGCCCACCTGAGACTCCAGGGAATTCAGGTCTTCCCGTACCTGGACGACTGGCTCCTGACCGCACCAACAAGGCATCTACTTTGCATAGCCAGAGACTTCTTTCTCCATCTAGCCCCACAACTAGGCATTACTATCAATGTCGGCAAATCCCTACTGGCTCCAACACAGATCATAGAATTTATAGGTGCCAGAATAAACACCAGAGATTTGCGAGCCTTCCTAACTACGGAGAGAATCAGAAATCTTCAACTCCATGTGCGGGCTATCCTTCTTTCAGAGGCTTCACCAGCAGAATTGATCCTGAGGGCACTAGGCTCTATGGCAGCAGCGATTACACTCCTTCCATGCGCCTGCTTGAACATGCGAGTCCTACAATGGACTCTGTTAGTGCAATGGTCCTTCCTATCACTCCCTCTCCACCATCCCATTGCTATCAGCAAGGCTTGCAGAAGGGCGTTACTATGGTGGCTCCAAGCATCAAACTTTCATATGGGCCGACCCTTCTGCACCTCTCCCCCCATCGCCACGGTGACCACGGACGCTTCCCACCTCGGGTGGGGGGGGGGCATTACTCAGGCAGGACAGTCCAAGGCACGTGGAACGATACAGAGACCTCCCTGCATATCAATGTTCTGGAGATGAGAGCGGTGCTGTTAGCGTTGCAAGCACTTCAGAGCTTCCTTCCCGCAGGAACGATTGCAATTCACTCAGACAACATGTCAGTGGTCTGGTATATCAACAAACAGGGGGGAACCAGATCTTATCCTCTTTGCCACGAAGCCATGAGAGTGTGGGAATGGGCGATCTCCACCAACCGCTTTCTGATTGCAACGCACATTCCGGGGAGGACCAACATCCTAGCGGACAAGCTCAGCCGCACCCTTCTTACCCCCTACGAGTGGTCTCTCAATCCTCTAGTAGCGAAGCAGATATTCGCAACATGGGGGCAACCCTGCTGCGATCTTTTTGAATCTCCATCAAACGCCAAATGCGACAATTTCTTCGCTCTAATCCCCCCACCAGGGAATCTCCAAGAGACGCTCTGGTGCATGCTTGGCCACCCGGTCTACTCTATGCCTATCCTCCTCTTCCAATGATGTTACAACTGTTACAGAAAGCCTCGCGATTGGGGAGCAAAATGATTCTCATTGCCCCATTCTGGCCTCGACAAATTTGGTTCCCTTACCTGTGGTCTCACCTTGTGAATCACCCTTGGATTCTAGATCCCATCCCGGATCTCATCTCCCATCCATTGGACTTACCAACTCCAAACCTGGACAATCTGAAACTGACAGCTTGGTTGCTCCAGTTCCACTCCTAGTTAGGACTCCCAGTATCTCTTCACAAGTCAAAGCCATCCTTGTGGCAGCACATAAACCCTCCACCAGGAAGGTATATCACAGCAAATGGAAACGTTTTTCCATCTGGGTGGAGCGAGAGCTAGATCCCTTTACGGCCCCTCTCACATCCATTTTAGATTTCCTAACTGAACTCTTTCAAGAAGGTGCTAGTTGTTCAACTGTCAAAGTTCAATTGGCAGCCATTTCTCATTATCATGTGGGACATGATACAGGACCCTTGATGTCAGCCAAATTGTGTAAAACCTTTCTCAAGGGTACCTTTTTACTTAGACCTCCTGTAAAAGAAGCCGTACCCCCATGGGATCTTACTTTAGTTCTTCAAGCCTTGACTGCTCCACCATTTGAACCCACTGCTACAGTGGACCTCAAATTCTTGTCATGGAAAACGGCATTCCTTGTAGCCATTACTTCTGTGAAAAGAGTGTCAGAACTTCAGGCTCTTTCCGTAAAACCTCCGTATCTGATCTTTCATCCTGATAGAGTGTACCTCAGGATCATTCCCTCCTTTCTTCCCAAGATAGCATCAGAGACCAACATAAACCAATCCATCAATTTACCGGTTTTCTTCCCTAAATATCAAAATAAGGGTGAATACAAGCTGCACTCATTAGATGTTCATAGGCAGCTTCGTTTTTATACCCATAGGACGGCTGGCCATAGACAATCCGACCAGCTGTTCGTTTCCTTTGCCAAATTTAATTTGGGGAAAGCTATCTCTAAAGTGTCGTTATTTCGCTGGATTTCCCAATGTATCCTGCTAGCTTATCAAGCCTCGGGTAGGCCCGCACCAGAAGGAGTTCGTGCTCATTCCACTCGCTCCATTTCTACTTCTGCGGCTTTCAAGTCTAGAGTTCCCTTGGATGATATTTGTTCTGCAGCCACTTGGGCTTCATCTCATACCTTTATCAACCACTACAAGCTAGACCTGCTTTCTAGAAGGAGAGCATCCTTTGGCTCTGCGGTGCTTCGTAATATCCTTCCATGATGTCCACCCAGGGTGCAGGTAGCTGGGGACTCTGTCCCACAGGTTGCAGACAAATGAACATTCCTACTTCAGATTTAGAAGTTATGTACTCACCATAACGCTCCATCTGAGTAGGTAGTTCATTTGTCTGCAACCATCCCCCCCTCCTTCCCTCTGACCTTCTTGGATCTATTAGTATTTTTTTAGATATCCTTTGTCGGATATATATGGAGAGGCAAACTCGATCTGAGGTCATGGAGGGGTTGGCAGGGGATTGTGGGTGAAGGGAGGGGCTAGGAGCTCGGATCCATTAGCTTGAAACAAGTTGCCGGCTCGGATCCGATATCGGATCCGTAACCCACAGGTTGCAGACAAATGAACTACCTACTCAGATGGAACGTTATGGTGAGTACATAACTTCTAATTATTCTGTAACATTCAAAAGCCACGTAGCTGAAACATTTCATATCCTATATGGGATATATGGACCTGTCTTACAGGAGTTTTAAGGTATCACACAGTGAACATTGTAACTTGTCTGGGTTTTCCTTGCAATTGTTACTACATACATGCATGCACTCACAAACATAAATGTATATATAAATATAATATATATAAATAAATTCTAAATTGTGCATAATATCTTTATCTGTACCTAATGTGTGTGTGTGTCTGTGTGTGTGTGTGTGTGTGTGTGTGTGTGTGTGTGTGTGTGTGTATATAAAATATATATATATATATATATATAAAACACAGCAGTTCCTGATTATTAACCAATATTTTTTCATGCATTCAGTACAAAGAATGCTAGATTGGCATGACGTCTGGAATTCTATGTATGTCAGCAGTAACCACTTAGGTAGTGAGACTGAGAAAACAAGATCATTAGGACCTCTGCAATCACCATTAGCACTTTTGTCAAAGAATAAATGCTGTTCACTCCTTGATAAAATTCTCCAATTCATAGGTTCATAGGTTGGTACTAGGCTATCGACCCTAGGGCCTATACGAGCCTAGCCATAACAATTCCCTGGCTATTTCTTCCCAGAATATTTATTTCCCTGGTCCCCTGTCTAGCAGGGCGACTGACGTGATCCCTGGGGTGAATTTACTATCTCTCATCTAGTCATCAAGGTTCCTTTTGAAAAGGGCCAAAGAGGCACTCAGCTTGACATGTATGGGCAGTCTATTCCAGAGTTTAGGGAGTCTCTGGGTCAGGAACCTATACCTCCAGCATGTTTTATTCATTGTGATGACCAGGTTTAGATCCCTGGAGCGTGTGGCTCTGAGGGATTGGGATTTCTTTAAGTGTAGCATGTCCAACAGCTCCAGGTTTAAGCAGAGATTGCCTCTGAGATGGCGATATGTGACAAAGTATAGCTGGAGTTTTTTTAGACGGTCAGCATAAGGCATCTGCTTTAGGCCTGTGATCCTTTTAGTGAGGTATTTCTGTGGCCTTTCATGTTGTTGCATATGTCTTGAGAGGTGCATACCAAATGGGGCATAGTACTCTATAATGGGTCTAATGAAGGATGAGTACAATGGGACAATGACATCTTTTTTTCTGGATGAAAAACCCTTAGTGATGAGGTGTGCCACATAGAAGGATTTCCTGACTGTTGTGGTGATGTGGTTATTGAAGCTGAGACCACTGTCCACCTGTGTCCCTAAGTCCCTTATCACACTTCCGATATTTAGTGTACTGCCACTTATGTGGTAATTCATGGGTACATGTTTTTTCCCAAAGGGGATAACTATACATTTCTTGGCATTTAGCTTGAGCCCATGGCTTTGGCACCAAGCATTTGTTTCTGTAAAGCCCTTTTGTAGAATATCCACATTGTTTGTGGATTCAATAATGGCTCCCAGTTTGCAGTCATCTGCAAACTTTGTTAGCCAGAGTCCATTAGTGCTGGCATGTACTTCAGAGAAGTAAATGCCAAACAAGAGCGGTCCCAGGACTGAACCCTGAGGTACTCCACTTGTCACTTGTCTGGAGCTGGATTTTGAGTTGGCTACTTTTACAGTGTGGGTTCTGTCAGTAAGCCAGTTGGCAACCCATCGAGTGATGTAGGGATTAATACCCAGCTTAGTAAATTTATCTATGATTCCAAAGTGGGGGATGGTGTTGAAGGCCTTGGCAAGGTCCAGATAGGCTGTGTTGACTTCCTTACCCTCATCTATGGCTCTAGAGAGTGATTCAAAGAAGTCAATCCAGCTGAGGAGAAAAGATTGGCCCTTTACGAAACCAGACTGGATGGGGTCCAGTGTTTGAAGGTTGCCAATGTCTTTGTTTGTAAGTTCCATGATAATGCGTTCCATGGCTTTGCAGATCAGGCTCGTCAGACTGATGGGACGGTAGTTTCCAGGATCCAAGTTGGATCCCCCCTTGTGGAGTGGGATAACTGTAGCTGTGCACCACTCATTGGGCACGAAGCCTGAGGTGAGGCTATGATTAAACATGACACTTAGGTGAGGTGCCAGTTCATTTTGTAGTTCATGTAGTACAATTCTGAGGTTAGCCTTAAGGCTAACTTCCTACTACTGTATTAAGTGATAACCAGGCGACATTTCAAGCCCCCATAATCCCTGGGAACACTGGTACCTATGCAGAACTATTCACAGAGACCCTATACAAGCATGTTAATAGCTGCATAGAGGTAGCTATACCCACCAGGAAAAAGTACAGAACTAACTCACAAAACAAGCCAAGGGTGTAGCTAGGCACTCTCTTTGTACTCTGCTGAGTATGTTTTTTTTTCTGAGCATCACATCAACATGGATTTTTTTTCAGGTCATATTATTTCTACAGTTGTCTAAATGAATGTCTCTAACAACAAGTACAACATTGCTAATCTAAAAACAATATCTTTAATAATTTTATGGGGGACATCCAAAAAGTTTCTTACATGTATTAAGTGCTTGGGGGTGCAGCATTTTGAGAGATGTGTCCATTTTTAAGTGATAGGTGTCGGGGGGTAGCACTAAAAAGTTGTGAGTACAAAACGGTATTTGCTTGCTACACCCTTGAAACAAGCCACCCTGGTGGAGTCACAACATCAATAGTATTTATAGCAGGAGGAAGACAATCATGGCAAAAAATAGGAGGTATAGTATCCAGTAGGATAAAAGCACACTCATCAAATTTAACAACTTATAGGACAAATAAAGTGTGCCATAGCAAAAATTTAAGTGAATTTGGGCTGCCAGGCCAAGGACAACTACAATGTATTCTTTAGCTATGTTCGCAATCTCATAGGCAGTACACAGTTGTGAGCAGAACTCATTGTTATTGGAGCCAGGTTTAATGTTGCAGAAGATATAGCAAACTTAGTGGCAGACAAATTCAGCTCTAACTTTACCCCCATCTCCCCCTTAACCTCCCCTTGGGAAATATCATCAAATATAACTCCCCCTACTGTCACTAAGGAACAAGTCCTCAATGATCTCTTTAAGGCCAAGAACACTGCATCAATGAGCCGAGATAATATCCCATGATGCCATCTAAATAGCATGAAACAGGGCCTCTGGAATTGCTATTTAACAACAGTAGCCTCCAAATTGACTTCATGCCTCATGAATGGAAAACAGCAACAGTCATCCCAATGGACAAAGATGGGCCATTTACAGACCCTGGAAACTACAGACCCATAAGTCTAACTAATCTCATATGCAAAGCCATGGAAAGAATTATTATGGAAGTGATCAATAATGACATAGGAAACCTCCAAACACTGGACCCAGCCCAATTTGGTTTCATCAAGGACAAGTCATGCCTACTCAACCTGGTGGACTTCTTTGAAAAGGTCACCAAAACAACGGTTGATGGCAGAATGGTTCACACAGCCTACCTTAACCTGGCCAAAGCATTTGACACAATACCTCACTTGGGCATTGTTGATAAACTCAAGAGGTTAGGCATAAACCCTAATGTCACCCAGTGGATAACCAGTTGGCTCACAGACAGAACCCAAAAAATTAGAATTGGAGAGTTCACCTCTGCAGGGAGGCCAGTCACAAGTGGAGTCCATTAATGATCAGTCCTGGGACTGCTCCTTTTTGCCATTTAATTTTCTGAACTCAAGGCCAATTTCAAGGCCTTCTGACTGACCAAATTTGGCAATGATTGCAAATTAAGACCAGTCATAGAATCCCCCACTGACTCTTAATGTTCCCCAGGAAGGAGCGACACACAAATATCTTGTGTCAGAGCCATGGACTAAATACCAAGAAATGCGTAGCAGTATCCTTTTGAAGCCATCCCCCCCTGGTAACTATCATATTGACAATGCACCCCTAAGAGTCGATCCAGTTGTCAGAGTTTTGGGGGCACACATAGACAGTAATCTAACCTTTGACCATCACATGTCTACAGTAGTGAGTGAATCATTCTATGTTATGCAACTTATAAACAAAGTTAAGGCAACTAGGTCCAAGGAAGTCATTGTTCCACTGTATTCAGCAGTCACCAGACTGGTCATTGAGTACAGTGCTCCCTTTGGTGTGTACCTAACCAGGCTTATCCAGTAACTGGAATGTGCACAATGGTTCCTCACACAAAGAATACAGGATATAAGTAACTTGTCCTATGCAAACCACCTCAAAGCCCTATCCCAGTATTTTGTTGCCTACAGGTTGTTGAGGAAGCTCTATGCCTGACATAAAAGGTATTGACATACCCCACCCTGATGGACCTCCTGCATATTCCCAAAACAAACAGCACCAGAATTACCCATTCTTAAACCTAAACCATGGCTGTGATATAAAAGCACCTGCTGGAGAGACAGGAATGTATCCCAGAGGCCACCTCTTCCATGGAACAGGAACCCCATCCATGCAAAGCAGAGATGTTCATCGTGTTACCCTACTGCAGTCATCACACTTGGGTTATCCTGTCATCAGGTGGTCCCACAGTCAGCCCGAATTCCAAAGTCTTGGTCCGGCGTCGGTTGCTGTCACTTCTTCCCTGACGTCAGTGTGCCAGGGGTATATAGGAGGCATCCGACGCCATTTTCTTCAGTCTTTCTTGCCGCGCGGTGCCTGAAGTAGAAGCAGTTCACAAGTGCCGGTCGGCCGACTCCTGAGATTTTCGAAGTCGAATTTCAGATCCGAAGTCTTCAATAAAGCTAAGTACCCCGTTGGGGAAACTTTTCTTGCCTCAGACCGATGTCAGAAAAAGTTAACAATTGTATTTCTTGTGGGAAGCAAATACCTCATAAGGACGTTCATTCTTTTTGTATACCTTGCCTAGGCCCAGACCACGATGTCACTGGTTGTCAGTTTTGTGCTAGGTTCAATAAGCGAACTATAAAGCGACGCTTTGATTTCGCACGACACTACTTCGGTAGGAAATTTAATTACATTGTGCCATCGGAGCAACCGACTACCGGCGTGCATAAAAAACACAGAGATAAAGACAGGCAGCCTAGATCCAAGCCAGACTCCGAGGCCTCAGCTGGGTCAGTCGCCGGTTCACCGGTTTTCAGTGAGGCACCTACGCAGCCCCTGGCTACCGCAGAATTAGAACCGCAGACCGCTTCGGATTCTCTGGCTGGGAATGCTAGGCCGACGCAGCCATTTTCTTTAGGCCCTACCGACGACACTGCAGAAGGAGAAGCCAGTGCTGCAGAAACACCTTCGGTTTCTGAAGGTGTCTTCAGACCGACTACTGTCACCATAAAATCTTATGCTAAGCTTAAGACTCCACTAAAACCAAAAAAGACTGCACTTTAGTCTCCAGTTCAAGGCCCCATGCCTAAGAAACAGATGCTTAAAATGGCTGAAGATTTGATTTCTTTAATCAGGGGTTCCCAACCCCCACCCAACAAAAGGCCTAGACAAGAGGAGGATTATGCCTCCTCTGATCAAGTGTCTATTTCCTCAGGCTCCTCTGAGGAACAGGATTACTCCTTTCCTCCCTTATGAAGATTCTGATGCTGAGGATTCCATTCCCTCAGCTTCTCCCCCTGAAGACTATTCCTTTGGGGAAACCTTACATACCATGAGGGAACATTTCCACTGGGAAGGTCAGGACTACTCTGACTCAAAGAAAAGGCTCCGAGAGTTTCTTTTACTGCCCCAGCACAGACCACTTGCTATCCCCCCAGTTTTAAACATTGTGGATGATGTTTACTTAGAATCTAGTCTAAATCCAGATTCTCTGCCTCCTGCTCCAGCCAAACCAGATAGATACTATAGAGTGCCTGACTCACACAAATTCCTTTACAAAAGCCCTGTTGCTGATCCAGAGACAATCTCCCAGGGTCCCAAAGGGGCTAAGGCTTCTATGGCTAAAAATCCTGTACCCTCTGAAAGGGACTCCAGAGCACTAGATAGGTGGGGGAAGAAGGTTTACACCTCAGCTACTCTAGCTATGAGAGCACTAAATTGTCAATTTCACATGCTTAAATACCAGCAATTCCTAATGTCTCAAATAAATCAAAAGATGAGCACGCACCCTCAACAGTCTGAATTCAAGGAAATGCAGGATCTGTTGCATGCAGCTGAACAGGTGGGCAAACATACTTTACAATGTGGATTTCATTCCTTGGAAGCTTCCTGTACAGCAGCTGTTACTGGGTCTGTTATACGTAGGCATGCTTGGTTAAAGGAACAAACTCTGCCTGATTATGTTAAAGCAAAGTTACTAGATGCACCCTTACAGCAGGATGTCCTATTTGGGGTTAAAGCAGAAGAAGTTTTAAAGAAAATGGAGGATAAGGCAAAATCTATGCAGACGGTCAAAGATTTCTTACAGGTTCAGCCCCCATGCTTCAGCAGAAATTGGCCAACAAAAAATTGGTCCTTTCCAGGTACTGACTGACCACAGACGGGTAAATACAGGAGCCCAAGGGGCAGAGGACAAGCACAAATCCATTACAAACCTCGACAATGGGGCACTGCAACACAGATGGAAGGAGAAGACAGGTCCCAAACTACTAGAAGGCAAACAAAATTACTTAAACCTCAAACTGCCAAGCAAAACTCTCTTGGCAGCTCCCTTGGGAGGAACATCAGCACTTTTTACAGGCAACTGGCGCATCGTCACAAAGGACAAATGGGTCCTAGACATTATCTCACAAGGATACAGATTCCATTTCCACACCTTGCCAATGATAAAAGGAATGCCAAACCTGCCACAAAATCAATGGGCAGAGGCACAAAAACAAATTACAGCTCTCATGGACATGAGAGCCATTCAACTGGTACCTACACGGGAGCAAGGACAAGGATTTTACTCAAGGCTCTTTCTAGTCCTCAGAAAGGATAATGCTTGGAGACCCATTCTGGACCTTTCAATTCTAAACACCTTCTTACAAGTACCCAAATTCAAGATGCTAACACTACAGCAGCTTCTTCCCATGTTGGGCAAGAAAGCATGGCTAGTAATGTTGGACCTCAAGGAGGCATACCTACATGTCCCTATCAGACAAAATTGCAGAAGATACCTCCGTTTCATTGCAGGTTCAACCCATTACCAATTCTCTGCACTGCCTTTGGCTTATCCACTGTGCCCAGGGTCTTCACAAAATGCCTGGCACCAGTAATTGCATACTGCAGACAAAGAGGAATTCAAATATACCCATACCTGGACGACTGCCTCATCCAAGCAGAAAGCAAGGACATTCTCTTACAACATCTGGCTTTTGTAAAATACCTTCTAAGTTGCCTAGGGTACACAGTAAACGAAAATGAATCAAAACTAGTACCCTCACAAAATATGACATTCCTGGGTGCCAGCTTGAATACAACGGCCCAGATGGCTTATCTGTTGTCAGACAAACAACTACAACTGACTCAGTACTTCAAAACAATGGCAACAAAGACCCAACTCCCTGCAAGAAAAATTCTGCAGGCCTTGGGCTTCATGGCATCTTGCATACTACTAATACCATTTGCAAAACTACATATGAGGAAATTACAGTGGTACCTAAAAAGCGTATGGACTCAACACAGCCACAGACACAATGATATCTCTCATTCCCTGCCTTCAACAAGAGTTTCTATGGTGGTCACAGGCATGTCACCTCAACAAGGGTCAGCCTTTCACCTTACCCCCAGCCAGGCAAACTATGACAACAGATGCATCGAACTACGCCTGGGGTGCACACATGTCAGGACGGTGCATTCAAGGCATATGGACTGCAGATCAAAGGAATCTGCACATCAATCAAAAAGAAATGCTAGCTGTACAGAATGCTCTGACAGCCTTCAAGAACCTCTTACATCTATGCAGGCAAGCAATGACCTTGTGGAACACAGCACTGGCTTACCAAGTTCAATTACAAGCTCAATTCCTGCCAGGAAAAAAGAACACATTGGCAGACGACCTAAGCAGAAACATCATGGACCCCCACGAGTGGAAACTGGATCCACAAGTATTTGCAATGATAACTCAAAAATGGGGGCACCAAGACATAGACCTGTTTGCCAGCCCCCAAAACTACCAGCTAACAAAATTTTGTACAAGGACATTTCACCATCAAGCTTGGAAAGTGGACGCACTCTCATTCAGTTGGAAAAAGCTGACAGTATATGCCTTCCCTCCATTGCCCCTTCTCACAAAGGTGCTGTTGAAAGTCAGGATGGAGAGACCTCGAATGATACTCATTGCCCCAGACTGGCCACGCCAGCACTGGTACCCACTATTAAGAAATATGATCCAGGGCCCACCATGGATTTTACCACAAATTACTCATCTGCTCAAACAGCAGGACAGTCAGATTCTACACAGCCAGCTCAAAACCTTAAATTTGGCTGCATGGCAAATCACCTAAGCAACCAGCCAGCTCCTCTTTCACAAGCTGTTATGAATGTTATTCTGGAAGCCAGGAGGCCCAGCACCAGGAAAGCCTACTCAGACAAATGGAAAAGGTTTTGCGCCTGGAACCAAGCTAAAGGCCAAAATACCCTTCAGCCAGACATACCTCAGATTCTACAATATTTAACTGAGATGTTACACAAAGGGCATTCTTTTTCATCTATTAAAATCCATGCCTCAGCTATTTCAGCTCACTACAACACGGATCCTCCCTTATTTTCACATCCACTTCTAAGGCAGTTTCTCAGAGGGGCCAAAAACATTAGGCCTCTCAGGAGAGCACCAACACCAACCTGGGACCTCAGTTTTGTTCTGGAAATACTTACGCTACCTCCTTTTGAACCAGTTTTCTCAGCTGACTTAAAATTTATATCATGGAAGACTGCCCTGCTGCTAGCAATAACTTCAGCCAGAAGAGTCTCAGAGCTTCAGGCACTAATGGCAGTAGAGCCTTTCCTCATTTTTCATCAAGACAGAGTTTCTCTACGAACTAACCCCTCCTTTATGCCTAAGGTGGTATCCAGTGTGGCTATAAATCAAACCATCCATTTACCCACCTTCTTTCCAAATCCACAGAACAAAGGAGAAAGACTCCTGCACTCCTTGGACATTCACAGGCAACTACGTTACTACTTGGATAAAACTAAGGTTTTCAGAAAATCTGACCAGCTCTTTGTATCCTATGCTACAGCATCACAAGGAAAGGCTATCTCAAAACAGACCATTTCCAAATGGATAGGACATTGCATACATTTTTGCTACACCCACCATGGAAAACCAGTTCCTGCTAGCATAAGGCCCCACTCTACCAGGGCAGCAGCTACATCTACAGCCTTTCTCAGGGGGGTGCCAACCAATGATATTTTGGAAGCTGCAACTTGGAGTTCAGTACACACCTTCACCAAACACTATCACTTACCACTTTACTGTAAGGCTAGAGCTGGCTTCACCACTGCAGTTTTGCAGGGCCTTCTAGCCTCCTCTAACCCTGTTTGACTCCATCTCCCATCCTTAGCTTTGGGATTCTACCCAAGTGTGATGACTGCAGCAAGGTAACAGGATGAACATAGTACAGTTTTGTACCTACCATAAATGTAGATGTTCAAGTGTATACCCTGCTGCAGTCCAGGTCACCCTCCCTCCATCCCCTCTGACCTAACTAAAACCTTTCAATGCCTTAAAATCTGATACAACCTTTGTGGTGTATTTGCTTATAGCTGGAGGGATGTTTTGTTTGTGCTAAACTTTTATTATTGGTACTATCTACTGACCATCTTTTGGGGAGGCACCTGACATCTGTGGCAAGAAAAACTGAAGAAAATGGCGTTGGATGCCTCCTATATATCCCTGGCGCACTGACGTCAGGGAAGAAGCGACAGCAACCGACGCCAGACCAAGACTTTGGAATTCGGGCCGACTGCGGGACCGCCTGATGACAGGATAACCCAAGTGTGATGACTGCAGCAGGGTATACACTCGAACATCTACATTTATGGTAGGTACAAAACTGTACTTTCCTCCCTAACCCCATTCAAGTGTAACTTGGACAATTGGATGGGAAAAAGGAAATCCATCCATGGTTTTGCACCTATCTCTAATAGAGTTAAGAAACCTGTAAATGGTTCATCTCCCCAAGCCCCTGCTTGTAAATGTTTCATCTCCCAAGCCCCTGCTTTCACTTATCAAAAGTACTAGAACTTGTCAGAAATTTAGGATGCATGGCTAGGCTTAAAAGGGCCCCAGTGGGCATTAGCACTACAAAACCATTATAACATTGTGTAGTCAATCTCTGTTAATTCCTAGTCAGGCAGGAGGTGAAAACTGGAAACGGAGGTCATTGTATGGTTACCTTGGTAACCATAGATGGCGAAGACAAATTATTTCTGTAGCTTACGTGCCACAACATCACTTATTGATATCCTGAACTCAGCAGAAAATAATATAACTTTCTAAAATCTTCTTTTGTCACACCTTGCTTAAACTTATTTCTGTATTTATATCACCTGTAATAATTTATATTTCAAAAAGGAAAACAGGAGCGTAATATTTTATTTCCTTCCTTTTCCTATTCTAGCCATCAATCACTTTGGTTTCACTCAACTCATTACCACACCAACCCGCTTAAATAAATTATCTAAAACCAGCACAATCAGTGACTGCATATTAACTTAACACCCCTCACCTCTATTACAATCCCAAAACACTTCCTGACACCTTGAGCGACCACCATCCTATTTGTATTGAAAGACACTCCCCTCAAATATGTAGGTCTCATCTCTACAGAAATTGTTGGAAACTCTCTGGCTTCGACCCTAAAACTTTTAATGATAGACTCTCATCTGTAAATTGGTCATTGCCGTATAATCTCCCTCTCAATTATGTTGTTCTACAATTCAATAATATTTTCCTGCAGATTCTAAACTCACTAGCCCCCATATGCAAAATCAGGATAAAATCTAATCATGCCCCCTGGCTGTCAAAAGAAACTCGCACCCTAAGTACCAAATAGACTGTGTGGAAAATTTGGTTAAAACCAAAATCCCACACCGAACATCAACATTTCAAAGAACTTAGAAACCTGACAGAAAAAAAAAACACACCCTCAATGATAAAAGAAAGTTTTACTTTAAGGCCCAGACTAGCCAACGTACTAATCCCAAAACTTTCTGGAAAGCCATCAACTCTATCCTCCACCCTGGAAACCCTCAGGCTCCTACTTCCTACCCTAATTCATCAGACCAGCAGACCGCCACCCTTCTTAATCATTACTTCATCGATACTATTCAAAAACTTACCAACCCTACCCACAACTCGGCTTATACTAGCTCTCCTCCCATACCCTCTGATCCTACCCTCTTCTCTCTTTGCTCTATAGCCACCTCATATATTAAATCCCTCCTCCAAAAGCTAAAGCCTTGTTCCCCCTCTGCAAATAACCTACCTCCTCTCTTTCTCAACCTGGCAGCCACCTCTGTTGCTTATCCGGTCTCAATTCTCATCAATAGATCCATTCGTGAAGCCACTGTACCTGACATATGGAAAACCTTCTATGTCATACCACTCCACAAAGGGGGCAACTCCACTGATCCTTTCAACTCTAGACACATAGCTATCCTCTCCTCCCTCTCAAAAATCCTTAAAAAATGTATTAATTCCCAGTTTCTCAAATTTCTTATCCAGGAAAACCATCTGACACTAACCCAACACAGTTTCCACCCACATCATAGTACCACTACCACTATTCTGTCTTTCATAAACAATATACCTGATGCCTGAGACAGTAATAAACTTGTTTCATGTCTTTTCTTAGACCTTTCAAAAGTGTTTGCTACAGTATCCCTCCCTAAATTGCTAATCAAGCTAGCCAACCTTAATCTCTCAACCTCCACCCTTGAATGGTTTTTCTAGTTATTTCTCTAATTAAAGGCAATCAGTTAGATGGCATTCCTTCTGCTCCCCCTTCCTCCCTATCTATACCGGGGTTCTACAGGGTGCCATCCTGAAACCTCTACTCCAAACTTTTCACCAATGACCTCTACACCTCCTTCCGCCACTTCTCTCTTATTCAATACGCAGATGATTCAACTCTTATCTCCTACTCTGATAACTTCTCACAACTTCTCACTCTTACCCAAGACTGTTTTATCTCTATTGAAACATGGCTTACTGAAAACCAGCTGATTGTTAACCCCAAAAAAACTAAACTCTTACTCTTTCTTTCAAAACCACTATCTCACCTCAAACCCACATTTCCCATATCCTCCTTAAATAATACCATCATAAATGTAGAATCCCACACTACGTTACTTTGTGTGATAATCATCGATGAATTAAAATTCGACCTCCATGCCCAACAGTCAATTAAAAAAAACAATCAAAAACTCAGTCTCCACTATAGAAACAGCAAATACCTCACAAAGGAATCTAGGATATCTCTGGCCCAGGCCTATTTACTTCCGAGTCTAATTTATGCTGCTGCAATCCTTACCAACCTTCAGTCCTCCTTAACTACGAAGCTTGAACAAAGCTACAATAGAATCGCTGGATTTGCAGCAAGCCTTCCTCACAACACACACCACTGCCTGACTCTAAAACACCTACTGTGTCTTGAATTCCCCCAGTAACTTCTACTTTCCCAACTTAATATAACATTTCTTACTCAACAACCCTACTAACTGCCCCTCTCTAGTCAATCATATGTCTTTCTTTATCCCCACAGGCCCACTCCATAGTACCGACCAACACCTTCTACAAATTTATAAACCGAATAAAGCTTCTGGAAAACTATTATACAGGTACTCAGTATCCCAACACTGGAACAAACTCCATCCCATTATAAGAAAGATTACACATCACAACACTTTCAGAAAAGAACTTAAGAAACATCTAGCCAACACTTGGATGTCATTACTTGTCATGCCTTGTCATAAACCTTTGCATCTTTCCTGCTCAACTTCCTCTCACTTCCCCTCCTCTCTCTCTTTTCTTCCAAAACTCTTTCTGCTGTTCTTATTTAACATGTATTATCTCTCTCCCATCTATTTCCAAACCTTCCATAAGAACTCTTCTTGTTCATCTCAAGGTTGATCACTGTAAATATGTAAATATTCAGCTTATTACTATTTTTTTATTTTTTGCTTGTCGTGACTTCAAAATATTGTAACAGTTTATTTACTTATATCATTGTTCTTGTTGTCCTTACAACATCAGAATTGAGCCATTTTTATTAAATGTTTTTCTAATTACTGTAACAAATGTATGCAACTTTTGTAATTTCAATGTCATATGATTTTTGTATGATCTTTGTTGGAGCTTTTCTCATCAGGTCTCCACTGAAAATGGGCCTTTTCACTCAGCTGGACCAACCCGGTTAACACGTCAAATAAATAAATAATAAATACATTTTCACAGAGTATTAGCACTTCATACAGGCTATCTACACAGAGAAAAACACAAACACAGGCACACACTAAATGACTCTGTGTGTTGTTTCATTATTAACTTGAAGGTCTGTGGATTCAATCGTCACTGATTTGCTATAAAGCCACAAATTTTATGAGGAACAGACCAAAAATATAAGGAAAAAATGGACATTGTGCAAAAATCTGGACATATGAATATAACCAGAATAATATAGTTGGTTTTCTCCATTATACCCAACATGGGATGGGTTATGCTTAGGGTTCCCTTTAAAATTATAATGTGATTTGATATATAAATGTTATAAGCCAGCATACCTTGAAGTTATTACTTCACTAAATAATGGCATACATTTGAGTTTCAGACTTCATATCCTTCAGAGAATGCATGGTATCACAAATCCTATTATTTTTTCAAATTTTTAAGTTTATAATAGCAATAGCTTTCCCTATTTCTGGGCCTTTGTACCCACCCTATTATTTTCTAAGAGCATGCATTTCAGTTTCAGACTTCATCTCTCTCAGAAAAAATGCATACTAACACAAATCTTGTTATTCTAATACATTTCTAGGTTTATAATAACAGTATGTGCTTTGATCCCCCCCCATTATTTTGCAAGAACATATATATGAGTTTCAGACTTCATATCCATGGGAATGATGCATGCTAACACAAATCATGATATAGCAATAGCTGTCCCTATTTTACCCCCACCTCCCCCACAATTATTTTCTAAGAACACGCAATTGAGTTTCAGACTACATAGCCTTACGGAAATGCATGGAAACACAAATCCTGTTATTCTGCCAATTTTCTCAGTTTATAATAGCAACATTTGTCCCTAATTCTGGGACTCCCCCATTATATTGTAAGACATTACAGTTGAGTTTCAGACTTCATATCCTTCGGAAAAATGCATGGTAACATAAATCCTGTTATTCTAGCAACTTATAGGTTTATAGTAGAACTACAATATCTGTCCTTAATTTTTGGGCCTTTACCCCCTCCCAATATTTTGTAAGAACATACATTTGAGTTTCAGACTTCATACACTTTGCAAAACTGCATGCTAGCAGAAATACTGTTATTCTAGCAACTAAGTTTATAATAGCAATATATATCACTATTTGTTGTCGTTTGTTCCCACCCGCACTATTTTGTAAGCACATACATTTGAGTTTCAGACTTCATATCCTTTAAAATGTATGCTAACAGAAATCCGGTTATTCTAGCAACTAAGTTTATAATAGCAATATCTATCCCAATTTATTGGTGTTTGTCCCCAACCCATTATTTTGTAAGCACGTACATTTGAGTTTCTGACTTCATATCCTTCAAAAATGTATGCTAACAGAAATCCTGTTATTCTAGCAACTTATAGGTTTATAATAGCAGTACAGTATCTGTCCTTAATTTTGGGGCCTTTACCCCCTCCCAATGTTTTGTAAAAATACACATTTGAGTTTCAGACTTCATACATTTCGTAAAATGCATGCTAGCAGAAATACTGTTATTCTAGCAACTAAGTTTATAATAGCAATATCTATCCCAATTTATTGGTGTTTGTCCCCACCCCATTATTTTGTAAGCACATACATTTGAGTTTCAGACTTCATATCCTTCAAAAAAATGTATGCTAACAGAAATCCTGTTATTCTAGCAACTTTCTAAATTTTTAATAGCAGTTTCTGTCTCTATTTCTGGGCCTTTGTTCCACTCCCATTATTTTGTAAGAATATATAGTTGAGTTTCAAACTTTATATCCTTCAGAAAATGCATGCTAACACAAATCCTGTTATTCTAGCAACTTTCTAAGTGTATAATAGCAATGTCTGTTGGGCTTTGCGCCCCACCCAATATTTTGTAAGAGTATACATTTGAGTTTCAGACCTCATATCCTTCAGACAATGTATGTTAACAGAAATCTTGTTATTCTAACAACTTTCTAAGCTTATAATGGCAATGTCTATCCCTGTTTCTGGGCCTTAGTCCCCCCATTATTCTGTAAGCACATACATTTGAGTGTCAGACTTCATATCCTTCCGAAAAACTATCCTTTACTGTAACTGTCAACAAAGATTGAGACTCAGGAAACTTTGTCTCTTCTCTGTTCTTAGCTCTATCCAAAGCCTTTGCACTGTCTCTCACCCCCAACTGTTATCTCAACTATGTCTTCTGGGCTTAACCAAAACATCCTTACAATGGTTCACTAGCTATCTGTCTAACAGATGTCAATCTGTCAAATGGAACTCTAACTTCTTTTCTTACTTACCTGTTAACAGTGGGGTACCACAAGGCTCAATGCTAGGTCCAGTTCTCTTCAACATTTTTAGTAGCCATCTTAATACTGCCAGCAAACAAGCCATCCTAATCAATATGCTGATGACTCTACATTAATTTGTTCTGCCAGAACTCTCTCTCATCTACAGAGTTTAATGTAAGAAGAACTCAGTTCCACTGAGTCTTGGCTCACCAACAACGATTTACCAACTTAACCCCAAAAAATATACTTCTACTATTTTTACCAAAACACTTTTCTCCAGATGTCTCTAACTTTGCTATTACTTCTCTGAACAATACTTTAATCAATGTGGTTTCACATATAAAACTATTAGGTGAAACAACTGACAACAATCTTAATTTTGACCTACATATCAGCAACATTATAAAAAAAAAAAGTGATCAAATATTGTGCATGATGTATAGGGCTAAGAAATTAATCTCCAACTCCACAAGAGTAACCCTTGCTGCCACCTATCTCTTACCCTCCCTTCTATATGTTTCATCAATTCTAACCAATCTTCACTCTTCCCTCAAAGCAAAACTTAGTCAATGTTATAATAAAGTATTTAAATTTACCACAGGGCAGGCCCACTACTGTCACCATTGCTCTGCTCTCAAGTCCCTAAATTGGCTCAAACTACCCCACCTTCTCACCTTTAATCAGCTAACACTAACACAGAAAATACTGTACAACTCCTCATTTTCACAAACTACATCATCATTACTTCAACACTATATTCCATCTCGTGACCTATGCTCCTGTCACAAATATCCACTATCTGTTTACAAACCTCAAATATCTAATGGGGTTAGTCTGTACTCTCACTGTGTTGCCAAATCATGGAATACCATTCCAGAAGCAATCAGACTTATACCCCACTACTTTTCCTTCAAGTCTAGGCAAGAACATCTAACCAATAATTGGGTCTGACCATGCTCCTTGTCAGCTTAGTATTCTTTCTGTTCCCTTTTTCCACACTTTTAATAGACTTTCTCTTGATGTGTCCTACTTCCCTTTCTGCTTTACCTACTTTCTAGCCTCACCTCTCTTTAATTCCTTAACATTCTAAAGTCTTTTCTTTATATTCTTACACTATCCTTTATCTATCCCAGGACATTGACTGAACTTTACTATCTAGTTCTCCTGCTAGAAAATGTATATGGCTTTTACTACATATTACTTATTCTGTTATATATTTTCCATATATCATTATGTAACATGCACATTAGGAACTCTCTTCTACCTTGTATATAATGTATGGTCACCTTTATTGCTTGCCTTTATATTTTGCTTATTTTTCTTTTATTGTATTTTGCATATTGTACTGCTTTGTTATTGTCTTAATATTTGTAACCATTGTTCAGTTTTTTAATTCTGTTTAATGTGTACTGTGGAGCTTTTCTCCCCAGACCTCCGCTGAAAATTGGCTCATACCTAGTCGGACTTTGCCGGTAAACAAATGTCAAATATGCAAATAAATAAAAACTACATGCTAACACAAATCCTGTTATTCTAGCAGCTTTCCAAGTTTGTAAAATGCAATATCTGTCCACATTTTTGAGCTTTTGTCTCCCCATTATCTTCTATGAGGTTGAGAGGTATGCAGTCCAGCTAAAACAGCAAACCAGTGTTCCTCGATGGCCATTTTATTTTACAGTTTGTTTACTAGGATAGTCCATTGAGCCGAAGGAGCCCATTTTCAATGGAGTCCTGGATCAGAGTAATTTGGCTTGAAATAGTGTACCAAATTTTATGAAGAACATGAAAAGAGGAAACCAGGGTTGGCTTCCATTTAGTGCTAAGTACTTACTAAAAATAAAAGTTATCTTAGGCAGTAATTCATCCTTGTTTGCAGAAGAGAATGAAGTAGCACACACCATTACATGTAATGTAATGTAATGCAGTAAAAGAAGCACCAGACTGCCCTGCTTTTATTTACTGGACTTGGACAGGGGCAGTTACACAGATGTAGAGATTTCTGATAACTCTATTGGAAGTTCTGGATTTGTACAAACTTTTTGTTCTATAACACAGTGTGGTAGTTATGGCTGCAGTATGCATCTGTGCAGTTTCTTGGGTCCTGATGAAAAAAAAAAGGATTTTATGCTTTGGCTGTTGTGTGTTTCCTTCTGTAAACAATGCTCTGAGAAAGAGATTTTAAACAGAAATTTTTAATGGAAAAGCTATTTTGTTCTAGTTTAATTTACAGTGGCTTTAACACTGAAATAACTTTTCTGCATTTAGGCTTCTACAAATTAAGATGAGTGCCCTGATGTGGTGCAGGCATAGTAGGATGGTATTTGAAAAGTAGCATGGTGCTTTAGGAGCCAGTCATGAAAACATATACATTACACTACAGGTAAGAAAGAGTTAATCTTTTGTACATTCTGTGCTTTTCTACTTTTATCTTCATCAGCAAGATCTTCAACTCTTCTTCACTTTCATCCGTCAGACGGGTGCCTTCTGCATTTCTGAGGCAAAGTGATTTTGACTGTATCACTTGTTTCTTACATTTTGGGCCATTTTTAATGAAAGGCTTCATAGACCTTTTACTAAATCATAGTCTAAATAAATTAAGTGTATAAAATCATAATGTCACCTTGTTATAGTGAGCACTTCATCCATTGGCATTAATGGGCCACTGTTGCACATCTGTGGTGGTGCTCCCATTAAAATCTGCAACCGCAGATCTTGTTTTTTTCACACTGACAGAACTGAGGTTAAAGTTTACTGTTTATACTCAGTGACATAAGAAAATACAGATTGTAAAAGTATTTTCGTTTTACAAAAAAAGAAGCCAAAAGACTTGCTGAAGGGAAAAGTACTGTTCAGCAGTTTATGCACCCCATGCCACAGTGTAAAGGTAAGATTTGAGACATCCAAAATCATTTTAATTTTTCTCCTGTGAGTTTTAATTCCAGCAGACAGAGTGACAAATTATGGCCTAGTTGCATTTCTTTCCCAATCTTGAACCAGTCTGTTATCCCATGTTTGGCTGTAACCATTGCTTCTTGTTCTGCATACAAATTGATCAGGAGGCAAATAAGTTAACTTGTTATCCCTATTAGTCTAAGAACTTACCACAGTTTGTTATGGTTTGCACAGTCAAAGATTTTACAGCAGCCAATAAAAGAGAAGCAACTACCTTGCTTTTCCCATTATCCTGTGAATGTTGACAGTTTCTCTGCCATGTCTGCCCTTTCAAAACATATAAACTACTGCAGCAGGGCTAGCCAGCCGAGGGTGTGAACACTGGCTCAAGAACTCATGGCAAAATAGTACAAGGGGAATTATGGATGGTACATCCAGTTACTGTTCCACAAAGGCAAGTAATTACCTGAAATAATTTGCTGTAGCACTTCAAATTATTTTAGAAAAGTCAAATGTTGAGTTGTTTAAAAGTCAAGCAATGAGCAGTTTATTGGTACATTTTTTTCAGAATGTATTAAAGTACATTTTAGCAGTAACATTTATGGCTGTTTATTAACAAGTTTGTGAAACCTGTTTCATTCTTACTGCATAGTATGAAAGATTGCAAAAAATTATCACACAAGTGGACAGTTCAACTTTGAAATATAAGGACAGAAACATGCTTTGTTTTGGATTAGAATTATGCATTCTTAGTTAATGAAGTGAACTGTGAATGCACCACTCTATTACTTGTAAGTGACAGAACCAATCCTTTATCCACACCAAAGCTTCCAAGGTCCTACAGAAGAGAAGTCTTGTGATTTATTGACATTTTCTTCTTTCGGCTTTTCCTGGTTAGGGGTCACTACAGCGGATCACCTGTCCGCTCATGATTGGCAGTGGAGTTTTACGGTGTCGAGTTGCCAGCCCGGCGCCCAGCCTTCCACAGAAGGTCCACACATGCACACACTCACACCTAGGGCCAATTTAGAGTGTCCAATCCACCTACAGCATGTCTTTGGGATGTGGGAGGAAACCGGAGCACCCGGAGGAAACCCACACAACCACAGGGAGGACATGCAGACTCCACACAGAAGGGACCCCAGCCACGGATCGAACCAGAGAACCTCTTGCTGTGAGGTGGCAATGCTAACCACTGCACCACCGTGGCCGCCCTGTGATTTATTGTCATTACTAAATATAAATGTATTGCTGGTAATCATTATCATATATGTGATAATCTTTAATAGCATTGCTGCTACTGCTACTTTATGATGTTTACTAATTAATCTGCTGACCTTTAATAACAATGAGAAAAAGAAACACACAGATCATGCTTTTCATTGTGATTATGCAATGTCAACAGCTTTGTTTAAATTTTCCAAAAGGGCACATTTAAAAACTTGCCACTCAGGCCTCCAACTTGTTATTTCCTGCTGATTTCAAAAGACCCTGACTTTGGGACTTGCTTTGTTATTGCTGTTATTGAGTTACAAACTTGGGTGTCTGTTTTAAGATTATATACTTTGAATGTATTATAATGGTGGCTGATGGGATATACCCTTCTTTTTTATCCCTTAGAAATATCAGTAAAGCTACACAAAGCATGTTTAGGAATTTTTTCACATTTCTTTATTTTCCTAGTAACTTTTATTTTATTAGAACATTATGAGACTCTCCAGGAAGCCTATCATCACCTCTCTGCCCTTTGTGCTTCTGTTGCTGAATCATGTAACAGCTCTAAGATGTTGCTGGGCTTACTGTTTTTAAGGGTTATAGGATGAGCTGGGATGGGTGGCTTCCATTTTTTTGTATTCCCTGACCTGGCCTGTCATATCTTGGTTAAGTTGACTATACACCACATGAAGTCAAAACATGACTGTGGTAGTCAGAGATAGTGGTACTGAGAGAGAGAGAGATGAAGCCATGTCTACTGCTTGATTACCAGTCAGCATGGTGGGTATGGAACCAGTCAACAATGGTAGTCCTTGTCAGTTCATCTTGTAGAGCTTGTGTCTGCAGATAGTAGGCATAGGCGGTCCTTTCAGTGATAAAAGTGCCCACGTTACAGCTAAGGGGCGGGGGTAGAATACTGAACACAAAACAAGCCCTCATTTGCCAGGATGCCAGTGAGGGCACAAAGCCCATGTTGTATTCTACGATTATGGCCCTTCTTAATGGCTTCATCAAGCAGATTTGAGGGATACTATGTGTGAAGCTTTCCACACCCTAGTGATGTACCTTGCTGAAGCCCCCTTTGGGGATACTTGATGGCTGGCACTACAGAAATGTGGAAAAGCTTATATTTTAAACATAACTGTAACAGTGGTTTTTCTTGAGTTGTAAAGTTACTTCATGAGTCTGGCTGACCTGTGTGACCTATAGACTGGGCCGCTTTCCTTGCTTGCCCTTTCTAAGTCATGTTGTTTTTTTTTTAAATACCTTTATTAAATTATTGCTTAGGACACAAGCATGCATACATTAATAGAAAAGAAAACAAACAATATTAATATTTTTTCATTTACAGACATTATACATTTCATCTTTTTTTTATAACTGTCATCAGTCTAGCATTACAGAAATTACTAAATTCCTGCCTTCACTTAAACCTCACTCCTCCTACTGAACATTATCGTTCCCAAAATTTATTAATATGTACAGTAATTTTCGTCTTGTCTTTCTAAAAATCTATGTTGCAGCTCTTTTATCTCTTTTACAATATTCATTACTTCAAATACAGTTGGTTTAGACTTTGATTTCCATTTTCTAGCTATTGATTTTTTGGCAGCCAACAGAATTAAACAAAACAAGGCCTTAACATGTCTAGGCAGTTCAGATCCTGTGCCAATGCTCAAGGGAATTATTTTATTACTTACAGCCATTTGCTTCTTTCATATTTCTGACAGAGTATTCTATAGGAAACTTTTAATATCTGCCATCTTATTATGCTGACAAAACATATGTTCTCAGTTATCTCTTTCTTCCCCGTCACACCTTTAACATTTGCTATCTAACTGAGGAAAAAAAATCTTTTAGGACTGCTTGGGGTATAAAAATGCCTATGCATATACTTCCAAGCAAATATCCTAAACCTACTTGTGAGCCATACATATGTCCTTCCATTGTTCCCTTGTAAGTTGTCTTCCTAGCTTACTCTGATTGATTCTTTAGTATCATGCAATATTGTAAATGCCCTATTAATTATCCCTTTTTTAACAGCAGCTTCTTTTCTAGATTTAACTAAAAACTTTACACGAGCAAGTCTTTCACTTAGGATTACCATATCCCCGTTTTTGTTACCTATACTCTGATATCTATCCCTAGAAGGGAAGGCAGTTTTTAACCTGCAGTCCAAATGTCTGCTTGGCCTCATCCTACTCTATTACCTTTCCCTCTTTAGTTATTTGCTCCCAATACCTTGAGTTCTTTGGAAGTTTTCAACAGTAATTTTTTGCTCCCTGTTGCTGTTTTCTGAAACCCTATTCAAAAAACTCCTTCCACCATTCCTGTGTTGGCTTGGTTTTTAGAACACTGTCTGCTACTTTATGAATCTAACATTTTGTATGGTTGTCATAAGGATCTGAATCCAAAGTCTCACTTTCTCATTATTTCTTGAATGTCCCCTGTTCATCATCATCACCCCTTTTCACTTTGAATTATAACCTCCGCTTGTGTTATGCATATGAGTCTAAACTGTTAGCTCTAAAATATCTCATCAAGTCAGGTAATCCTTTGTTGGAATGATCAACTTATCCTACTTAACTCTTGCGATTTTCTCCTCCCAGATAAATTCCTTCAGCTGTTTAGTAATTATTGTCTATGACATGTCCTCTGGTTGGTAAATATATATTTGTATTAAAAACTAAAGGGAATAAAAGCATTTTTACCACTTGTATCTTACTGTTCATATCCATAGACAATTGATTCTAGTTTCTCATTTTTTGTATTAGTTTTTGCTTAGCCTCCTCTCACACATCCTTAGCTGCTATATAAGAAGCATTTTTATCCATGCTTCTAAATACTTAATCTTATTGTGCCCTATGAGTATGGGTATTGCTGAACCAACTCTTGTGTCGCTACATAATTTACGGCCATAGCCTTTGTTTTATCTTCATTCATTTTATACCATGAAGAATCTTGAAGCTGTCTCAAAATATTTCACAACTCTGATATGTCCCTTTCTGGATTTATCAGGTACAAAATAATATCATCTGCAAACAAAGCCAACTTTTCTTGATTCCCATACCAGCTATATCCTTGAATTTTTATGTCCCTTATTTACCAGTGTCTCTAAAGATAAAGCAGATATCAAAGGGGTAAGAAGATACCCCTGCCTGGTTCTACCATTCAAACACAAGTTATCAGAGAGGAACCCTCTTACTTTATTCCTTGCCACTAATCCTTCATATATCCTCCTTATTAACTTCATTATTGTGTCAGGGAATGCAAATCCATTGCCCTACTCATAAAACCCCAGCTTACTTTGTCAAATAATTTCTCTGCAACAAGAACCACCAACAGCAGTGGCATTTTCTTACAGGATCGTCATTGTTTTATTCATTTTGTCAAATACTTGTCTCCCTTCCAAAAAACACATTAATCCATTCCTGTCAATTTTGGCAACAACTTTGCTATTCTTTTTACTTAGTATAAATAAAATCGCCACTGATTCTAAGGGCAAACATAAAGCATTTTATAGCTATGTCAAGAATCTTAATGGCAACAGCCAGTTCTGCTCTGAGTTACAACAGAACGGCAGGTAAATTACAGAACCAACTGATATTGTCAACATCCTGGCATATAGGTTCAGTGCTAACTTTACCCCCCCTCTCACCCCCTAAAGGGTTCATATCCATACAGGAAGAATGCAGAGTCTCTGTAATCACATCTATGCAGGTAAAAGCTGCACTCTCTAAAACCAAAAACACAGCATCCATGGGACTGGACAACATCCCAGGCTGTGTTTTACACGAACTTCAGAACGAACTGGCTCCCCACCTAAACACCATGTTCAATCATAATCTCATGTCAGGCTTTGTGCCCACTGAGTGGTACACAGAAACAGTTATCCCACTCCACAAAGGGGGAGCCACCACTGATTCTGGGAACTATTGCCCTATTAGCCTGACGAGCCTGGTCTGCAAGGCCATGGAACGTATCATCATGGAACTCATAAACAAAGACATTGGTAACCTCCAAACTCTGGACCCCACTCAGTTCGGGTTTGTGAAAGGCATATCATGCCTTCTGAACCTGATTGACTTCTTTGAGGCAGTCACCAAAGCCGTAGATGAGGGTAAGGTGGTTCACACAGCCTATCTTGACCGAGTCAAGGCTTTCAACACCATCCCCCATTCTGGAATTCTAGATAAACTCACTAAACTAGGTATAAATCCCTATGTCACAAGATGGGTTGCCAACTGGCTAACTGACAGATCCCATAATATAAAAGTTGCAGACTCCAAATCTGACTTCAAACCAGTGATGAGTGGAGTACTACAGGGTTCAGTCCTGGGACCACTCCTGTTTGATATCTACTTCTCTGAAGTACAGGCTAACACAGAAGGCCTCTGGCTAATGAAGTTCACAGATGACTGCAAACTAGGAGCCGTAGTCAAGTCCTCAAATGACGTGGACATCCTACAGAAGGGCCTCACTGAGACAGATGCCTGGTGTCAGAGGCATGGCCTCAAGCTCAGTGTCAAAAAGTGCATTGTCATCCCCTTTGGTAAAAACTCTGTACCCATGAACTACCACATAAACAGCAGTCTACTTAATGCCAAATGTGTGATAAGAGACCTTGGGACCCAGATGGACAGTAGTCTCTCCCTTGATAATCACATCGCCACAGTAGTCAGGAAATCTTTCTATGTGGCACACCTCATCACAAAATAGTTCTCATCCAGGAAAAAAGAGGTCATTGTTCCTCTCTACTCGGCACTCATTAGACCCATTATAGAGTACAACGCCCCTTTTGGAATGTACCTCACAAGACATCTCCAACAGCTGTAAAGACCACAGAAGTACCTCACAAAGAGGATTACTGGCCTCAAACAGATGCCCTACACTGACCGTCTCAAAAAACTCCAGCTTTACTTTGTAGGATATTGCCTACTCCGAGGAAATCTCTGCCTAACATATAAAGCTATGATAAACCCAGAGCTGTTGGACATGCTACACCTATAGAAATCCCAAGCCCTCCAAGCTACATGCTCTAGGGTCCTAAACCTTGTCACCACAATAAACAGGACATGCTGGAGGGATAGATTCCTGTCCCAGAGACTTTCTATACTCTGGAACAAGCTACCCATCTATGTTAAGCAAAGTTCCTCATTAGCACTCTTCAAGAAAAATCTTGATGAGTGGATGGGAAATAGGAAACACACCCCGGGGATCACTTCTGTGGCTCTGCTTGACAGGGGCACAGGAAATTAACTTTCCTGGGTGGTGTAAACCAGGGAACCTTGTTGGCTAGGCTTACGTAGGCCCTTGGGCTGATAGCCTAGTACTTAGCTATGAACCTATGAACCTATAAAGATAAACACTTTATAATTATGGTTTAAAATTGAAAAAGGCAGATCTTTACCATCTGTGTGTAATACAGCCACCATAACTTTTTCCAAGATGTTGGTGTTTCCCCTCCTTTTAAAATACAGATAAATAAAATTTTCAAGATATTTAGCACTTTCATCCCTTGTAGCTTCCAGACTTCCATAGGAGTAGCATCTGTTCCTGAATTCTTCCCTGCAGATTGATTACACATCCGAGTTTTTAGCTCATCTCCTCCTAGCTCAGCTATTAATTGTTGAACCTTAACTACTTCTGACTTTAACATAATTAAGTCTTCCATAAGCATTTCCATTTTTGCTCTTTCTTTATTTCCATATCTCTCTGCTTTATACACATTTTGATAATTTTTTTGAATTATCTCTAATATCTCTATGAGACCACTGATTATTTTTCTTGTTATAGGCTCCCTAAGTATGGCAACAACCTTTTCTACTTTCTGTTGCGTAAGTCATTGTGATAAATGTTTTTGTGCTCTGGAGTTGTTATCCAAAAGTTATTTCTTAACAGGAATCTTTCTAAACTTATGCATATTATCGAAATTTTCCCTAATTTTCTCTTTGATACACTGCAGTAGCTCTTCTTATTCTGTGAGATTCCCCTCATGCTGCAGTACTTTAACCTTTGTCAGCCCTTGTAAATAATCCCTATTACTTGTTAACCATATTATGTCTACCCTTTTATTAAACTCCATTTTCATTTTATCCCACTAACTATTATTTATGAAGAAGTTTCTATCTTCCTGGGTATCTCTAAAATAATTTCCACTACCCATTCCATAAATTCCATTCTTTTTTAACAGTTAGTGTCTCATTTTTACTTCATTACCCTGCATTTTCATCTTATTTTTTTATTGTGCATCATATGAAATAGCTATTAATTGTGTGCTGAGGCTTTCAATTAAATGATCATCTAAGGTGGGTAACCTTGGGGTAATTTTGTAGCCTAGGTCAATGGTGACCCAAATAAATATGCCATAGAACTTATTAATCTTCTAGGGACTTTCAGTTTCACTCATGTAGTTACAACACTATTCATGTCAGTGGACACATGCTAGACTTTTCCTTGTACATAGGGTTTATTGGTACTTGCTATGCTATTGTTTAATGCATGAGGATCTTTAGAAGCCTATCCATAAATTCTCATAAATGTTTAGCCCTTATAAGTATGAATATTTCAGAGATGCACAGAACATTTAGATGCTGCCATTATTGTTGAAGGACAGGGATGCTAAACCAGTGATAAATTTGTGGCTACACATCTACCTGTCCAGGGTACATTTGAATAGTGTAACAAAATTTCTTTGCTTTATGTGGAAAGGAAGATGATTCCAAAGAAGTGGTATTCTCTATGAGACATATCTAGCCCTCCAATATGTTCTATTTATGTTACAAAAGGGATTTAGATCTTTGGACTTAAAAATGTGCAGTAAGTCTAACAGGCCAGGGTCTGTTGAGACTCTGTACGTGATGTAGAGGTCACTCCTCAGTAGCCTGTATGATACCAAGAAGAGGGGATAGCCTTTGAGATGGTTCATGTCATTTTTATGATTTTAGGCTCTTGATTTTCTTAATAAGAAAGCATTGTGGGCATTCATGTTGTGCCACATGTTTGGACAGGTACATTCCAAAGGGGGGAATTATGCTCAATGATCTGCCCGATTATGTAGAATGCAGTAGAATGATCATATTCCTGGTCCTTTAGACCCTACATGTACTAATACGCTGTGTAATGAAAGAGCACTTTCCTTCAGTAGTGGGTACTATGGTGAATGAAGGACAGTTCATTGTCTACATATTTTCCCATGTCCATAACTACTGTAATGAACAGCCATGATTTTTGTTTCTTGTTAAGGACTGGCTACAGCTTAGGCAGCTGAAACTTGCATGTTTTAATCTCTGTCTCATCTGTGCTTCATATCAAGATAGTTATACAATGGTTTATCTCTGGTATGTATGATATCAAGGAAGTCATATCATTGTGTAGTTCGGGTGTATGTTATAGGCAGTTCATTGTTGGTGTTTCTCAACTGTTTATCATATCAAAGAGGTTGTATAATGGTGTAGCAGAGATATGTGCATGTATTATTTTAACTTCTATATCATATCAAGGCAGTTTTATCATGGTATGTCTCACCTGTATAGCATATCAAAGCAGTTATGTAATGAAAACAGGACAGTACTCAAATCGTAGTTATTAGAGGCTGGTCATTCTATTTAATTTATTTAATTTTGCTTATCATAGAGTACTGACCAGATATGAACATTTCCAGGCACAGCCTGGCCAGGTTTTCCCTTTTAAAATTCAGTTCTTTGTTTGGCATCTTTCCAGAATATACTCAAAAATCTCTGTAATAATGAAATTTATAGCTAAGGGCAGTGACACTTCCAAGTGCTTAAAGCACAGTGCCTTGCTTGTAAAAATGTCTCAGTCATTTTGAGTCCTAAGGGGTTTCTGTATTTACCTTGCAGTTTAAGTCAGTGACCTATAATGTATAAGCAACTGCCAACTATAACAGAATGTGGAAATGTTTTCAGGAAGTTTTTGATATTACCTATAATGAGTAAGTTAAATAAAAAGGCTTTGAAATGGTTCCTCTGTGCTTACTTAATTTGTTTATTTTGTTTTTTATACAGCTCAGTCTTTCAAAGAATTTGCCCAACTTCTCAGCACAGTAGAAGAAGAGAGAAGACGGCTGGTATGGTGTTGTCCTAGACATTTATATTATATTGTTGCAATATGCTTTTCTAGAGACATGAGGACTACCATTCTGTGGTTAATACTGACCACAGAGTGTTGTAAACAATGCAGAAAAGAGAAATTAACATTGTAGAACTTGATAAATTATATGTTGTTACATGCAGTCAAGATGAATAATATATACAAAAAGTGTGACTGTATTTTGTTGATAATTGCTTAACATGCAGTGAAAAACATAAAAAATGCTATTTTCAGGACAATGGCATAACAGGCTCAAGTGTAAATAAATAGCTAAAAATCAGAATTGTATTACTGTAAGAAGACAAGAATTAATGTCAGAAGAAGTTTGGTGAATACAAGACTATGTTTTATGGCTGTAAAATGTCTGTAAGAGAATGAGGTGAGCAGAAGTCTGGAATGATCGTACACGTAAAGGTAAGCAGTAAGAAACAGAAGTAGATACTGATATGTAGTGATGTTCTAGCTATTTCTGTTCATGTGGAACTCAGACTCATCAGTAGAGAGAGGAGCAAGGAGTCAATCTAACTGTGTTGCCAATTATTCTATGTACGTCACAGCATTTGATGAGCCAAGTACCTCAGTGTATTTTCTTGCTTGCCTTTATTTATTTATTTATTTATTTTTGGTCTCTATTTTTAATAAAAAAAGTTTCATAAACATTTGTTAAAAATGGCCCTAAAATTTGCTTACATCACTGAAGTTAAAGTTCCTTGGTTTTCTTCAGTGACATTAGTGCAAACAATCTATGTATTTTTAAAATTATTTTTAGACATTAATAACATGATAAAAATGTTCGCTGTTGATGAAAAGTACTGCTCAGGAGTTTATACACTGCATGCTGTGATGTAAAGGTAGGTTTTAGAATGTTGGCAAATCACTCTAAACAGTATGTATGGAATATCAGGTGGTATCATCATATGGATCCAGGGCAGCAGAATAGAGAAGAGAGGAGATGATTGGGGAATCTGAGAAAGATGTATTTTAGTGAGTCAGTGAGGGAGGCATTGCATTTAACTTTCTAGCTCTATAGCTGAACACAAGCAAGTGTCCACTTAAATATTTGATTTATTATTCTGTCATTTGCATGCCTTGCCTTTTGAACACATGGATCAACTACTCTCAACTTCTCTCTTGGTCTCTGCAAGGTGCTGGTGAGTGTTACATTGATGGTACCTCATTTCTACACAGCTTCCTCAGTACCAATTGTCATTGTTAATTTACTGTACAACAATTTAACATATTACAGTAATTTCTTACTAGCCTTGCATTCTGCTGTATAGTTGCCTGCTGCTGTGCTTCGCACCCTGCACCACTTCAAAAGTTGTTTTACAAAAGTATTCAAGTTGTCTTTAACAAGCTGCCCAATTGTCTGTAACACACACACACAGACAACTGCAGACAGTCATTCAATTTCTCATCATGTAGTGTGTCAGTGTTCTATTCTTGGTTAAGGACTCTTTTCTCATTCTATGAAGTAAGGAAGTTTAGATTTGTAGAAGTATGTATCTTCTTAGCCCTCCTCTATTTGTTAACTCAGTTATTCCGCAAGTGTCCAGGGGGAAGTAAATATTGTGGGAAGAAATAGCCAGGGAAATGTTATGGTAAAGTTTATTATAATTATCTAGGAATATATATGAAGTAAACCTAATAGGCCCTAAGTAGGGGCTGTCACCTATGTACTAGACAGCAATCATGGAAATAGGACAGTAATCATGGGTAAAAATTTCTCTCATAAAGAATGGTTTGGAAGTTAATAGAGTAAGTAGAAATAAGTAAAAATAGAAACTAATAGATAAAATAAAAAAAGTTACAAAATTGAAAATAAAAAAAGTAAAAAAACTCAAAAAAGCTGTAGTGCTGAAATACAAAAGCAACATGAGAAAAACGGAAAAAAAACAGAAAAATAGGAGGATAAAATAGGGAAAATATAGGATAAAAATAACAGAGAGAGAAAGAGAGAGAGAGAGAGAGAGAGAGTCAGAGACATATAATGCACATATGCAACTACTAATCATAGCCTCGTTTATAATACTACTTGCATATAAGTTTACTAATGCAACTAATATTAGACAATTTTTGATGATTATAACTGTTTTTGAGACTAATATTTGGAAATTGCTGTTGAAAATTGACTTAAGAAATTCACACACAGCAACAATTGAAATAACCACATTGTGCCAGACCATTTTATAAAACACACACAGAAAACCCATTGGTATTTGTTTACTGGAGAACATTTATTGGGACACAATTACCAGGAAAAGTGGGAGGAGGATGGTTAAAGCTTAGGACACAAGACCAAAGAGAAAAGATTAGAACACTATTACAAGACATCATTAGAACAATGAAACACTATTTGTTACTATATGCAAAAAAAAGTAATTAGTTATAAAATCTCCAAAAGTACTATCAACATTAATCATTTTCATTGCAACAATGTATTAATTGCAAACAAATGTAGCTTTTTATCACAGAAAGGTGTCTTCAATACAAATTTAGCTGCAAAGTGTTACTTAATAATGTATAAATCACAGTGTAACATACACATATTATAATAGCAATGTAAATGCAGTATAATAATTATTGTAAATAGTGCATGTGCATATATTATGTGATGTATCTGGGCTGTAGTACTATGTTCGCTCTATATGAAGGGTAGTTTTTAGGTAGTCTAGTTGGATTTGTTTATTTTTACTGTTTTAAGTTCATCAGGGGTGTGGGTTCTGTGTGGGTTTGGGCCTCCACATTCCCTGTTTGTGAGGTAGGTATTCTCCTCCAAGGTGTACCGAGATCGATGTGAGCGTGTGTGCAACAGGTGATTGGTGTGTGCATGTGAGTGTGTGGTGCACCCTCTGGTGAAAACCTGTACCTGGAGCCCCAATGCATATAAAGGAAATATATGTGTAAGTACGGGAAAACATATATATGGATTTGCTTGTTCCCGATGAGTGATATATGGATATGTATGTATGATATATGTATATATATGTATATATATATATATATATATATATATATATATATATATTATATATATATATATATATATATATATATGTATATATATTATATATTATATGCATAGTATGTGTAGATATGTAAAGATGACAATACATCAGTAAATATCACTACAATGATTGGACATTATTTGGTATCAGCAGGAGTGTCCAGAGACAGCAGTCAGCATGATGTGGAATGTGGCAACTACTCATTTACTACATTATTTGCAGTGTTCAATGTGTTCACTGTATTTAGCTGCTTCATGAAAATTTCACAAACTTTTGCTGGGTATATATTGTTTTGTTATTATCTCAAGTTGCCAATGGATGGACTGATAGCACACAGTGCCAATATTTAATATTTTCTATTTGCTTATTGTTTGCAGAAATCTGCAAGAACGGGTGGAACACAGCCAACAGGAAGAGGAAAGATAAATAAGTAATAACAACGATGCAAAACCTGACAATTTGACAACCCAGCAGAAAAAATGTGGTAACAGCTGACAGGGAAGAGGAAAGATAAACAGGAAATCCTTATGGGTGAGGGGATGAGTAAAGGATGTCACTGGAGAGGGACAGTCCTGGATGTTGGCTTAAAGCAGAAGGATGAAGTAAGAATGGGATGGCAGAGAGAGAATATAAATGCACTTTTTGGAGGGGAGACACAACACTGTTCCAGAAAATGCGCTGTGGTTGACAGTGATCTTGTCTAGATATCCACACACTTAAGGGGCTGTGATGTGTTATGCACCAAGTTCACACAACTCCACTGAGCTAAGTTGACACCAGTGATTATGACACACATACTCTACCAACATGAAGGGGGCCCACACAACCTTCATGACAATGTCACTGAAAAATGGACTGCAGGAGAGCTGAGAGACATAGGACTTAGTATATGAACTGGGCCCATAACTACCTCGACAACTAGAGGAAAAAAACTAGAATCTTTTGAATTCCTTATTTGTGGTATGCATACATAACAGAGCTCAGCCCAAAACAGATTCTTGTAAATGAAGGAATTAGCACCTAATGCTCCTTCCAGCTGGAAAAGAAAAATCTGGAAACAATCATAGGATTCAAAAAAGACAAGACAAAAAAGAAGACAAAATCAAAACTGCTAAATAAAGACAACTATAAGAAAGAGAAAGAAAAAAGATAAAACTAAAAGAGAAAAGAAAGACTAAATTTCCTTGGTTGTCTCTTGAACTGCTAAATTGCTGAAATTATCCAATCTCTGATGTCTGTTTTGGTAACTATTCAGATGTGGTCCTCTCCACTCGCCGGTTGGGTTTTTGGTGTCCATTCATCGCAGATCCATTCTTCTCCCTTGTCCAAGAGTCATACACTCACCAGTCCTGTGTTTTCTCTGTCCTCAGCTGCTTCCTTCTATTTCTGTCATTTCTTCCCAGGACCCTGGCCAAGGTTGTCCGTCACCTCTTGAAGTGTCTAAGTGGGATCTATCCCTCTCTTAGGTCATCCTGCATTTTCTGCTCCAGTGTCGGGAGGGGAACTGGTCCACTGGTCTCTCTTATATTACTGGCTGATGCTCTAATCCAGTGACCAGGGAGCTGAGTCTTTCCAGAAGCCAGAGTTTTCCTCTTGATGGTGAGAAGCCACCATTAATGTTGTTGAGTGGGACCTGGGTGTTTCATGATGATAGGACAGCCTGGGATCTGAGTCTTTTGTTGTGAAGTTGTTGTTGACACTCCACCTTTATGCTGCAATCAATTATCCAGTGAGCCCTTTTCAGGTTGTGGGTGAACAAGCTCTGATGGTACTTTTTGTATTTTCTATTGCTGTCCATATCATATTTTTAAAGGCCCTATCTAAAGCTTCTACCCATCGGCTGGTATATTGTCATATGCACACCTAATTGAATTGAATGTCAAAGACAATCATGACAGCTTCTTTGCAATTTTCCAAATCGAGATTGATGAATGTGTTTGAGCCTGGCTGCACCCTGTGTCAAAGTCTTACCTTCCTCATTTGGTTTGGAACAAGATGGTGGCCACAAGACCCTTCTGCACCTTATCATCTAAACCAGTTTGTCAAACAGACAAAATTCCAGATTGTCTGGGTTTAGTCCAGTCTGGCCCTTTTGAGTAAGGATGTCTACATGTAATTTGTGGACCTACAGAATGCCTGCTATCACATCAAAATAGTGAGGCAGTCCAGGAGGTTCCTGTGCTTTCAGCTGAGAGCCAGCCATTCTCAATTCACACCCCTGCCCTTTGGTCTCACCAAAGTCCCCATCATGGTCAAGAAGTGCATGAAAGTGGTTGCAGCACATCTTAGGCTGTAGGGTTTCCAATTTCCCCCTACTTACATAACTGGTTCATCACCACTTCCACTTCAATGGGGGATGTACTTATTGCTCCAGCTATGTCACCAACTAGATATTACTGTCAGTTGAATAAAAAGCTGCCCCATTTCAGACAATGCAATTCAAAGGATGCCCCCTAGATACTACTTCTCAAATTGCCAAACTCCCAGACTTCTTTCCCTAAATCAGCAAGCTTCTGAAGTTCTTACATGCTGAAAGCTCCCAACAAGGCTGATCCTTCATTTGCTAGGGCTGATGAATGCCTGAGTAACTCTGTTCCCTTATGTCAGGTTTCATATGAAGGGTCTGCAGTGGACCCTCTCAGTCCAATGGTCCATCAACCCATGTAACATTCGCTTATGTTAACAACAATATTCAGACATCACATTCTCTGTTGGCTGACTTCTCTGCTAGTTATCCTAGGTTGCTCCTTCATCTTTCCACCCTGCAATGCCACAGTAACCACAGATCTCTCCCTCCTGCTATTGGGGGATTTAGAAGAGAAGATGGTCCAAGGCAACTAGACATCTTCAGAGACCAACTTTCACATTAACATCTTGGAGATGAAGGCAGTTTTCTTAGCACTACAAGTCCTTCACGGCTGCCTTCCAAGGGTGGTGATTTCTATCCAGATAGACAGTATAGCATTATCAAGCAGTAGGGAACCTGCACATATCTATTTTGTCTAGAAGACATGAGGGTGTAGCATGGGTGATCTCCTCCCAATGCCTTATAGTGGCAACATACATTCCTGGGAGTTCTAATGTTTTAGCAAACAAATTAAGCAGGTCTATTGTCTTGCCTAATCATTTGGTGGATATAGAGATCTTCAGCTGCTGGGTACAGCCTTGCTGGGATCTTTTCACATCTTCTCTCAACACTAAAAGTAGCAGCTACTGTACCTTGATTTTTCAAGAGAGACAGTCACCGAGGGATGCTCTGACCCATACTTGGCCACTGGGGCTCCTTTATGCCTTCCCATCTATTCCTCTTGCAACATAGTTCCTTCAGAAAATGATTTGATGGAAAGTGAAAGTGATTCTCGTTGTCCCATTTTGGTTTCATCAGTTTGGTTCTCCTTCCATTTGACTCATCTGAAACAACTTTCCTGGGTGTTGGATCCCCTTCCAGATTTCTTGTCACACCCATCCAGCCAGTCTCACCTGGGCATCAAAGCCCCTGAAGGTAATCACTTGGTTTCTCTAATTCCAATGATGACCAGAAATGACAGGCTGTCTTCTTGTTCTGCAACCCATATTCTGTCTTGTTCACAGAAACCAGCCACAAGAAAAGTCTATAGATGTACGTGGAAGAGAAATTTGGTCCTCCTCCAAATATCTGGGTCCTTTTTTGCCTCTATTATCTTTGATTCTGGATTTTCTGGCAAATGTTATTTTCATGTTGGAGAAAATCAGACCTCTGTTCACTGAAATAGTCTAAGGCCTTTTTATGAGGAGCTTTCATTCTTAGCCACTGCTGTGGGTCCCGTTCCATCCTTTGGACATTACCTTGTTTCTTCAGGTCCTGACTAGACCTCCCCCCTTTGAACTGGCAGCTTCAGTGGAACTAAAATTCCTGTCATGGAAGACTATTCTTTTTAGCGGTGATTTCTTCAGGTGGGAGGATTTTGGAGCTGCCAGCCTTGTCATATAAATATGTAAACCCCCTTAGATAATTTTCAATAAGGATATTGTTTCTCTCCAAACTGATCCTAATTTTCTTCTCAAAGTGGCTTCAGAAGTTGCCTTGTATCAGACTGTTATCTTGCCAATAGTCTTCCCAAATTTCTTGAATAAAGGAGAAAATACATTATTTGCTGAATGTTCATCATCATTTGAGATTCTACTTGCATTATGCCAAAACCTTTAGGAGGTCTAATCAGTTTCCAAAGCTAAAGTGTGACATGGTATTTCCAAAGTCATATTATCCAGGTGGCTGTCTGATTGTATTACTTTTGTATACAAATCTAAAGGCTGTCTCTAACTTACAAACCTAAAGCATACTCTGCTAGAGCACTCACTGCTTCTGTATCTCTCTTTGCCAGGGTGCCCATAAACAACATTTGTACTGTGGCCACTTGGTCTACCATTCCTGCATTTGTTTCACATTAAAAGCTGAATCTGCAGTCTAGGTCCCATGCTTCCTTTCCTTCCATGAGACCTCCCTGGGTGCATAGTAGCAGGTGACTCTGTCCTATGAGTTGAGATGGGCAAAAAGACCACATCAGATGTGAAAGTTATGTACTTACCATAAAGCTAGAACCATGTTGTCTTCTTCCATCTATCTTATCCTTCCCTCCCTGCCTCTGACCTCCTTATCAAATTGTCACATCTATGACTCCTGAATGACTGTGTTGGAGCTGTCCGGGCATTATCTTTCCTACTGTTTGTACTGTATCCTGGCCTCTTCCTTGGCTCTCCTCTTTTTTCATTTCCTTTTGGAAATATAGATATGTCTGGACTGTAGGCAGCCATACCCAATGTGAGGTACTGTAGGATGAGCAGGATTATGGATAGAGGGGAGAAGCCTGAGCCCTGGATCCAGGAGCAGCCTTAGGTCAAGTGGTGCCCTAGGCAAAAGGGCTCCACGGTGCCCCCCACCACACCAGCTGGTGCCCCCATCCTGGTCTACCTACATCAAATAAATACTGGAAAAGTGCCCCTACTAGAGCGGCGGTCTAGGTGGTCGCCTAGTTGGCCTATGCCTAAGGCTGGCTATGATTGGATCTGAAAGTCTAAAAGCTTGAGATGTCTACCCTTTTGCTGAAAAGAAGGACGGGAAAAGAGAACACTAATCTAGCATTATGGTAAGTTCAGAAATTTCATTTTCCTGTCTGCCTTTTTAGCTCAAGTTGTTTTGTTAGGCTGCTCAAAGTAAAGATGTTGGATTTGATACACCTTCTTGGACCTCTTATATGAAGATGCAGAAGTGCTCCGCTACTGTTTGCATTTTGCACATGAGTTTTCAGATGTATTGTAAATAACCTATTAATGTAATTACATTCCAATGTCTATTCAGAAAATATACTGATGATGTTATTCTGTAGTGTAGTATAGTATACATACACTGTATACTATGACACCACTACAAATGAAATTAATACTGCTTGTGTAATGTTAATTAAATCCATGTCTTTTACTGTTAGTCTACAAATGTTTATGTAGTTTGGTTGGTTTGCTGAATTTGTTGTAGATAAGAAATCAAGATAATTGTACATTGTTTTGACAGTGAGCTATTAATGTGTATATAGAACAATAACATAGAAAGCTCATCTATTCATGCACTTGAGGCTTAAAGATCAACTGCATTTATTTCCACTTCCTTTTGCTGTAATTATTCTCTCATCATGTAAAGTGAGCATTTTGATTCTAAAATGTGTAGTTTTTAGTTTAGTTACATAATTGGACATTTATTTATTAAGTTAAAAATGTGCTTGTATGTACTGTATGATGATCAGCAGTCTAATTCAATAACTTCCTTGTTCTGTTTCATCTGGTTGCAAATTCTAATTATGCCACACAGGCGCAAAAATTTGTAGCTTATACTTTGAAGAACTGATTTGAAGGAAGTCTCACAATGCAAGGAAAAGGTAAAGAGATTCTATTACATTCTCTGTTAATGAATCTCATTACCTTTTCTGAGCAAAGCCCAGACTTACCCGAGGAGTTAGTGGAGCATGTCAGTGTGGATGATGCTCTACTTGTATGTCATACCTGGTATTGTTGATTGCCAGGTGTGACATACAGGTGGAGTTGAATGTCCGTGTCCAGTACAGTAGGTCCATCTGTAGTGTTTTGCGGTCATCAATACCTGCAGTGTTCTTGCCCAAGACGAGCGATGAGGTTTCAGGTCCACTATACTACCAGGAAATTTTAGCTATTATTGGGAAATGACACACTACAACAAACCTTCCTTGTACTCAGTTGGAGTACAGCTCCGCCTGGAAATGGAATTGAGCACTGTCAGTCATCTGGCTTCCTGACGGTCGCTGCCTCCATTACCTAGTCTCACATAGAGGTGGAGCCTCAACCTTGCCAACGAGACTATTCAGTTCAATGAAGATTTTTCATTAGGGCACTAGTCCACTTCATGAAATAATGCACACAAACAATTTAGGAGTAGTGTGTCATTGAAGTGATTCACAGTTCCCTAGTTTTGTTTCTAAGTAATCATCCAGTGATATGCGGTTATTTATCACAGTGTTATATCTGTGTTATTGCACTGTATGCCAGATATTAAGAGAGTTAACTAAGAATTATAGCTTTCTCCACTTCCTTTTTATTACTTTTTTAATTGAATACAAATTCATTTAATTAGTTATTGATTTACTCTCTGATTGCCTGAGTGAATGGCTGACTGAGATGTAGACTATAGAAAATAAGCCTATTGTCTACAAGCTATTCTGCACTGCATCATCAAAGCACAGGACTGCCAGATACAGAACCAGGTGCAACAAATGATATTTTATTAAAAAATTACTGCCAAACATAATAGCAGAAAAAACACCTATATACTTGATTTTTAGGCATCCAAATCACTATCCAACAACCGTAAATATATAACAAAGAAAAAAATTTGTATATTTTATCTTCAAATAAGTAACAGCTTCCACCATTGAAATGTAAGTACTTTCAATGGACTTCAGGAGTGTCATAATACAGTAGTATACCCCTAAGCTGGAAATGTAAAGTTCTAACCTAGATAATCTGATATTATAGGTTCATAGTGAGTACTAGGCTAGCTGCCCTTGCAGGCTAATTTAAATGTTACCACTTTCCCTTTTTGTGCTTGAAATAACCTATCCCATGTTTTATAGACTGGCCTTATCCATCCTATGGTCAGAAGTTACATATTACCCAACATGAGAATAACTGGGATCATGCCGTAGATAATTTGAAGGGACCCATACATGGGTTAAGCATTTAGGAACTATATCTGTGCATTCATAGTGCAGGGGACAGTCCTGGGATAAATTTATTGTTTCCCATCCATAAACCTACATTGTGTTTGAAAATGACTTGAGATAAACTTTGTTTTATGTGGATGGAGAGTATGGTCCATAGTAGTAGTTGTATCCACTGCAAATTATACCTGTCCCTCTAAACTGTTCTGTTAATGTTTCAGAAAAGATTTAGATCTTTAGACCTAGTATTAACTTGCAGATGTGCAGTAGATCCATCAGTAATGGGTCAGAGGATACTGTGTGTGCCAGACATAGGTCACCTCTTAGCAGTGTATATGATACCAAGTATAGTGACAGGGCTTTGAGTCGGTCCAAGTAAGACATGTTTTTTAGGCCTTGTATCCTTTTAGTGAGGTCTCCCTGTGGGCATTCCAGTTGTTTCATGTGTCTGGACAGATGCATACCAGAGTGTGCATTATTTTTAATAACTGGCTTAATGAGGGCTGAGTAAAGGGGAACAATGACATCCCTACATCTAGACACAATCCCTTTGTTTATAAGCTGTGCAACTTAAAAGGATTTTCTTACAACAACAGACACATGTAGTTCAAAGGTTAGGTCAGATCTCGAATAAATGGGTCATCTCTTAGGGGCATATCGTCAGTGTGGTAATTCCCTGGGGTAGATGACTTCCCAAAGGATTCAATAAAGCAGTTTTGGTGTACAGTTTCAGACCACAGTTTTGACACCTGTTATTTATTTGAGACTAACCTTCCTGCAGGACGAATTAGTCATTTGGGGATTCAATGACTGCTCTTAGCTTGCAATCATCTACCAAGTTAGTCAGCCAGTGGCTGCTACTGACTTTTACATCAGAAAAGTATATGCCAAGCAGGAGATGTCCCAACACAGAACCCTCGGAGTCTCCACTGGTGACCGGTCTCTTTATGAAGTTAACTTCCCCTATTTTGATTATCTGTGTCCTATCTGTGAGCCAACTGGCAATCCAACAGGTGACACATAAACATTAAAAGAGCAATTAAAAGAATTATAGACATTATTATAGTTATGTGACAAAGACTCATATTATGCAAATTAAGTTGGTGACGTTCCGAAGCTGTGCAGCAAAAGAAAACAAATTATTATTCTAGAGACTTACGGTTAGGTTGTCTCCTCAGTTTACCTACCTGATTTTATTAGTAGATTGTTTTCCCTATAAACTGCATTAGACCATATAGCAACATCAGAAGACCCTAATTATTTTACATATCTCATGCATTCGTGCTCAGGTAGCAACTATACCCACCAAGCAACATCACCATAGTTACACCTTACACTGTATATTACAGCACTAAGAACATCAACCCCATTTTGTTCTACCATAGTCACAAACACTAAACCTTATTATTTTGCGTATTATGATACTCCTTACTTATTACAGCTGCAGTTACTAAAGATTTTGTGTAAAACGTAATGCTTATTGAGTATATTAAATTTTACGTGTGTACACTAGTACTTAGAGTGCACCAAATATCACATCTCTTGTCATATACTGTTATAACCTTTCTTACAATCACGCAAAAAAAACTCATGTATAATTGGGTAGTATGTAGTCATAGCTGTTCAGTTCCTTACTCACCTAACTGCTTTTTATAACATGAGAAAGCTTATTACAATAGTGTGAGCTACTGATTATTACAGCTACTAGTACTGTTTATTACTGCTTAGGACTAATTTGTATCTATATTGTTACATTACAGCATGGAATTGCATTGCTGTCGCACATTACATTACTCTCTTCAGTACTGTATGCACATATAGTCATTCTGCTCAGATTACCACATATTAGCAGGTATCAGCTGCATGTATTTACAAGTATGGGCATACTGTTCTGTATTCTGTTTGCAATATTCAAGGTATTTTTGTAACTCTGCTTATCTCTCACTCTGATAATATGTGCTGCGTCATACCCATGTTTATCTGAAGGTCTGTTTCTTTGATATATATCTGTGGCAGTTCTGCTGGATGTGATGACTTCTGAGGAACTGTGGCTCTGTTGAGACCTTTATGATACCACAGTTATTTAGCATCACCCAAGAATTTAATTCCCCTCCAGATCACTGTCACCAACTAATATGGTCTGGGGAAGACAGACTGCAGAAGAGGAGTGAAATTGGAATCCAGCATTGCTACTAACAGAAGATGACCTGATACATTACTGGGAGGCTCGACCTCCTATATGCTGGTGCCATTCAGAAAGCCATTGTGAGTTGGTAGGTATTTGCATCTTTAAGTGTGTCCACCCCCTCCCAAAGTTGTAACACCACTTCATAACCTGCACATTCACCTACTCTGGACACTGTTCACAGCTTTGGGCTCCACTAAGGTGTCAAAAGTGGTCTGCTTTGGTCTAGCTTGTCATGGTTACGCATCCTGTGAAGAAGGATAAGCAGGCATAACTTCCACATTTCTGCTTTCCTGTGTAACTCTTTCGGGTGTTTGGACCACTAACTGAAACAAGGCTGCTAAGGTTCTAACTGACGTTTTCTGCAAGACTTGTGTATTTGTGCATGTATTGTGCATGTATTTTTAAAATCAGTAAGGACTGGCAGACATTGACATTGTGTTTTCTCAGTCCCACAGTTCTGAAACAGTGAATGCTAATAAGGTCCAATAATGATATATGGTGTTGAAGAGCAAAATATGGCAGCCAGTATGTCATGAAGAATGTTGTATTCTGAGATGCTACCCTATATAGGATTAACTCCACATGGATAGATAGTGTTGTCGCTGAATGGAAGGTAATGCTATTTACCTTATGTCATATCTGTTGTATTACATCACTTGTTTGGTCAGTATTCAATATGTGCAATGATAGTGCCCTTGGCATATGTTTGTTAAAGACTTGCATGGAAGAATCTACCTATATGCTGTGACACTGGGTACATTTGCGAGGCTTCGTTTGGAAACAACTCTATGCAGATGGCAACACTTCCACTGTAATGTTTGTTGCTAGTGCCTTTTATGGACAAGGATACATATTTTTCTACACAGGTATGCTGTCCATTGACATGCTGCCCATAACTGTCAACTGTCTGCAGTTTTGCAGACTGTCAAGATTTTTCCTCATAGTTTTGGTCAGTTTCTCATAAAATTTGTGTTTTTTTCTGGCAAATCATTGAGGATTCAAGTCATTAAATAATGAAAGAGATTTGGGGCAGCCATGGTGGTGCAGTGGTTAGAGTTGCTGCCTCACAGCAAGAAGTTCTCCAGTTTGATCCTCAGCTGGGGTGCCTTCTGTGCGTAGTCTGCATGTCCTCCCTCTCTTCATGTGAATTTCCTCCTGGTGCTGCGGTTTCCTCCCAAAGACCTGCTGTAGGTGGATTGGACACTCTAAATTAGCCTTAGGCATGAGTGCATGCATGTGTATGCCTTCTGTGGAAGGTTGGGTGCCGGGCTGGCAACTCAACACTGTAAAACTCCATTGCCAATCATGAGCAGACAAGGTGATCTGCTGTGGTGACCCCTAACTAGGAAAAGCCAAAAGAAGAAATAATGACAGAGATTTAAGATTCAGACTTTATCTCCTTCAGAAAATGTAACCAAATGCAATGCCTAATATTCTATCAACTTTCCATTTTCATGAGTAATATTTAAAATCTGTCCCTGATTTCCAGCCTTTGTCCCACCATTATTTTAGGTTATGTCATTAATTCCTGTGCTAAGAGGTTAAGAAGTAAGATTGTTACTTTCTTAACATATAATGCTTTTTGTTGTACCCAGCTGTGCATAACAGTATGCTGCATATGCTCCCTATGAACAGGTAGTTAATAACCACTGTCAGTTCAGACAGAGTAGGTTTTCATTCTTTCTCTGTACATATTGTTACTATCTCTCTCTTTCTATGCATTGAAAGAGGGAGAGGGAGAACGAGACAGGTAGATATATCTATATCTATCTATATATATATATATATATATATATATATATATATATATATATATATATATATAGATATAGATAGTTTCACTTCAGTATCTCAAAATACTGAAATACTGAAGTTCTAATGGCCGAGACCAGAACGCCGAACTTTCAGTATTTTGAAATAACTGAAGAGGTCCATAAAAAAAAATAAACAATGCAGACAACACATGCAGGGGGGCACACCCCCTACTTAAATATACCAACTCCGAAATCGAGCTACAGTAGAGGAAAGGGAAATCTCCCATTTTGCACCATATGTGGAAGTGCAGAATGGGGGATTTGCCATGTATTATTTAATTATTAATTATTTAATTGTTTATTTATAATAACAAACAAGAACACATAAATTTCATATTTTAATTTATTTATAATAATTATAGTAAATTAATTTAGGATGCATAAATTATATTTTAAAACAAATATATATACTCATTAATGTAGAAAATATAGTAATTTAATAACAATACAACAGCATTAATTTAGTAATTTTAATAAATAAAAAAACGTAGTACATATCCATGAAATGCCAATGTAACAACAATCAAATCAGGAAAACCAAATTTTAAAAGATGACCAAACATTATTAACTACCAATTCCTACAAGTAAGGTTTTCTACCTAAATGCGATGGGCATAGTATAAAAGAAGAGAGAAAAAATTCATCTTATTGTAGAAAAGCTGTTCTTTTGAAAAAGTTTGCTTGTATAAACAGTTTATTTTAAAAAGAAAAACAACATAAATATTAGTTAAATTATCAAACTATTAAATGTTAAAATTTTATAAAAACAACACATACATACAAAATATTCCGGACAAACAAAGTATTTTGCAACAAGTGGTGGGAGCTAAGGAACACAAACACAAATATATTGCACAAACAATATTTTTTAAGATTCTTAAGAAGGGAATATAGCTTTAAGCACAGAAACACTTGGAAAGGTCTTAACAAAGTAATTATACAATTAATTAATTAACTATGGGGTATATAAGCATATAGTTTGCTTAGTTAAAGTATCTTGAAAAAGCCCGGGAGAGCTCGGGCGAAAGCGCTTGATCTACTGGAGTTATTCTTTTGTGTTTTACGTTTTGAGTGAAGAATAGAACTGAACTACTTGTTTTTACTGGCTCTATGTAATAAAGTTGGGTTAACTTAAGATACGTTGGTTCCAGTCTGTTTTCCTGCTGTGGTTTTAGCTACAAACTTAGAGGTTGTCCTGCATTGGTTTTTTTGCTTATCAGTCGTTGTGCTACATGGCGGAAGACGCAGGAACCTCGGATTTCAACAATACGCCTAACATTTTGGTTGATGACAACAATAGTGATGACGACGCACCAGTAACGCGAGGAGAATTTAGGCAAGTGATTTGCCTACTCTCACAACTCAGCAGACTACTGACGAAAGAAAGTACTACCAATTCCAAGGTACCACCACCAAACCAACAAGAACTTTTTAATGAAAAAGAACCAACGGTAAAAAGAAAAAGACTTTCCACTGAAGTTTTTGAAGACGAGCGGTTACACAACCAGAGCACCCAAAACCCACGAAGCAAGGCTCCGCATTTAAACCAAGGACAGCAAAATAAGGATTTTAATTAAAAAAAAATGGACAAGCAAACATTTTATGTTTGCCCAAGGTACTGTGCAACAAAATTTTAACGCTCAGAATGGTAATATTGAAAATTTGTAACTGAATTGAACAATAAACTGTATGCATATAGAACGGCCCAAATGGAAATTGAATATTTGACTGAATGTGTAAGGGTGGAACGTATCCCAAAAGGGCTACGTTTCAACAGATTGCCAAATAATGCACAACCGGGTACTAAATTATTTAATGAAATCACTGCTTTGTTTAATAAAACAGGAATAGAAATGCTGAAACTGATGATTAGTGACTATGAAGGGAAAGCTGCATCTTTGTTGAATGAAATTGATAAATTGAATGAAAGTATAATAAATAATATGAGCTTTAGTGGAGTGAAATGTGACTATGAGAATGCATTTAAAGAAGTAGATGACCATTGCAATAGAGTAGTCATGAGAAAAATCAAGAAACTCGAAAGAGATTTAGAGGAATATAAGAATGGTACAGCATATTGTTTCAGTAAAAAAAGCAGAAATGTATCAACAAGACCTAATTATCAGGAGGGAACAATTAACAATGAAGGCAATGCAAATGAAAACAATGATTGGGTAGAGGTTCCCAGAAGAAGTGAAAGGCTTGCACAAAAAAGCAATTATGTTAATAAACAGGTTTTTCAACAAGCACCAGGAAGACAAATGAATCGAGAAACAAATCAGTCAGCACAAATGTGGAACAGATTCAGGAGATAACTTTAAATAAACCTGGTGTTATAGAAACAATAGAAGTTAGACATCAAGAAGAAACTACTCACACACCTACCCATACATGCATAATTGCCAAACAAGATAATTTCTCTATATATAATTTTACAGAAGTAGAAATTAATGAGACATTTTTTGAATTGTTTAAAAAGGGATTACATTTTGTACCTGATACCTCTATTAATATTACTAACACCATAATTGATTTGAAATTATTTATGAGACAATTAAACTTAAACATCCACTTTGGTAACACACAAAATACACAACAAGGATTTTGCAGAAAAAGCACATTCAACCCTCCGTTGCATCCTTCACTGAAAATATATGAAGAATTAGTGGAGAATGATTTCAGAAAACTTAATAGACAAAGCAAATACAAAGAATCTAACAATTTCCCAGAAGAATATAATAAGTTGCTAACATTCTTAAAAAAAGAGAAAATAAGGGTGATGAAAACGGACAAAGGGGGTGGGGTAGTACTTATGTACCAACAAGTTTATGAAACTTACATCTATAATATGTTACACGACACAGAACAATATACACAAATTTCTATAAATGAAAGGAATATAGCTTATAGTAAAATCAAATACAATTTAGAAGACCACCTTTTGCAAGGGGCAATAAATGAACAGCTTTTTAATTACCTCTTCGTACAAAAACCACTGACCCCCATCATCTTTGGGATACCCAAAGTCCACAAAGGCCTACAACCTTTAAAATTTAGGCCGATAGTAGCGGGAGCTAAGGGCATTACTGAGCCATTAGGCAAATACATTGACAGTATGACCAAAAAATGTGTGACATCATTAGAATGCATATGCAAAGATTCATGGGAATTTTTAAGAGGAATAAAAAAATAATTTTTTTGCAGAGACACAGTTTATGATTACTATTGACATTATTGATTTATTTCCCGGTATCCCGCACGAAATAGGACTTGAATGGTTTAATGAGATGTTAGTAAAACTTACAACTTTTAGTGGTAATACCATTAAGTTATTAGTAGAATTTATGGGAATTATTTTAAATAACAATTTTATAATTTTTAATGGAGAACTTTTTAAACAAAACAAGGGAGTTGCCATGGGTACACCGTGTGCATCAGCATATGCAAATCTGGTCCTACACCATTGGGAACTGAAACACATCTTTGTATCAAATTGGGCCAAGCATATTGTCCACTTTAAAAGATTTTTGGACGATATATGCATTTTATGGAAAGGTACTTACGGTGATTTTATAAGTTTTATAGACCACATCAATGGATCCACTAACTTCTTAAAATTTACCTATGAAGTTAATTCTAATCAGTTACATTACTTAGATATTAATTTAATGAAAAATAATGAAACTAATACATTTGAATCTAGTATCTATAGAAAGAGCACTTATTCAAACATGTTTTTACACTTTGAAAGTAGCCACCCCTTCTTTCAAAAAAAGAGTATCCTTAAAGGCCAATTAATTAGAGCCTCAAGAATTTGCAATACAGACAACTTATTCCAAGTTGAAATAGAATATTTAAAAACTCTCTTTCTAGAGAAAAATTACCCTTTAAGTTTGATCAATGCTTTAATCAATGAAATTTCAATGAAAAGAAAAGAAAAATATGCCCCACTTTTAGGCAATGAATCAACGAACAACATAAATAGTAATAAGACTGAAAATAATGAAGAATGTAAAAAACAAGCATTTGTATATACCTTCAATAATGATAGCAAAGAAATAGAAGCTATCATTACTAAATATTGGCCGGTGTTGTCAAATAACTTAGAGATTAATAAAATGATTCCAAAATTACCAAATTTTATAAGGAGGAGAAATAATAATCTTAAAAATCTCTTTGAAAATGAAACAAACAATAATTCAAACAACACAAAATTAATGAGAGGCACCTACAAACGTGGAGCCTGCAAGCAATGTGCATTTATGCTTGATGACACAGGATTATATTTAAAATCAAGAAGTATGGGATTATATGCCCTAGGACATTATAATTGTAATTCAAAGGGCATAGTATATTTAGGAATATGTCAACATTGCTTGTCCTTTTATGTAGGAAAAACAGAACGAACCTTAAAAAGAAGAGTATATGAACATTCTTACGAAATAAAAACAAGGAAAGAAACAAATGCATTCTTCAAACATTCTTTAACATGCAAAGAAATGAATGTAAAAAATGATATTAGAGGGGGGGATTGGGAAACATCCCTGGAATATAGAGAATTGGTATGGCAAATTAAATTAAATGCTGCAAAAACACCAGGGTTAAATGAACATGTTAGTATAAGCAGTGTATTAAAACAAAGAAGGGCCAAACTATAACAAAATAACAATGAATTTGAATCCACACACAGATACTAGGGAGAACATGTTTTAAATAATTTTTATAATTCTTATAACTTTGACTAGGTTTTTATACATATTTAATAATAAATTGAATAATTGATTATTTATTTATTAAAATTAGTTATTTATTTAATGATTAATTATTTAATGGTTTATTTATAATAATAAACAAGAACACACAAATTTTATATTTTAATTTATTTATAATAATTACAGTAAATTAATTTAGGATGCATAAATTCTATTTTAAAATAAATATATATATATTCATTAATGTAGAAAATATAGTAATTTAATAACAATAACAGCATTAATTTAGTAATTTTAATAAATAAAAAAAACCTAGTACATATCCATGAAATGCCAATGTAACAACAATCAAATCAGGAAAACCAAATTTTAAAAGATGACCAAATATTATTAATTACCAATTCCTAAAAGTAAGGTTCTCTACCCAAATGCAATGGGCATAGTATAAAAGAAGAGAAAAAATTCATCTTATTGTAGAAAAGCTGTTCTTTTGAAAAAGTTTGCTTGCATAAACAGTTTATTTTAAAAAGAAAAACAACATAAATATTAGTTAAATCATTAAACTATTAAATGTTAAAATTTTATAAAAACAACACATACATACAAAATATTCCGGACAAACAAAGTATTTTACAACAAGTGGTGGGAGCTAAGGAACACAAACACAAATATATTGCACAAATATATTGCACAAACAATATTTTTTAAGATTCTTAAGAAGGGAATATAGCTTTAAGCACAGAAACACTTGGAAAGGTCTTAACAAAGTAATTATACAATTAATTAATTAACTATGGGGTATATAAGCATATAGTTTGCTTAGTTAAAGTATCTTGAAAAAGCCCGGGAGAGCCCGGGCGAAAGCGCTTGATCTACTGGAGTTATTCTTTTGTGTTTTACGTTTTGAGTGAAGAATAGAACTGAACTACTTGTTTTTACTGGCTCTATGTAATAAAGTTGGGTTAACTTAAGATACGTTGGTTCCAGTCTGTTTTCCTGCTGTGGTTTTCGCTACAAACTTAGAGGTTGTCCTGCATTGGTTTTTTTGCTTATCAGGATTTGCCATGTACCCACTATCGTGCAATCACAGGAACAGTATATTTAAGTGAGTGGGGTGCAGGGGGGCTTGCCCCTCTGCAGACACAGTAGTTTTATTTCTTTTATTTTTTTTAACGCCGCTTCAGTATTTCAAAATACTGAAACTTCGGCATTCTGGTCTCGTCCATTAGAACTTTGGTGTTTCAGTATTTCGAGATACTGAAGTGAAACTATATATATAGTGTGTGTGTGTGTGTGTGTGTGTGTGTGTGTGTGTGTGTGTGCGTACCTATATAGAAAATATACATACACACACGCATATATATGTATGCACACACACACACACACACACACACACACATATATATATATATATATATATAGATAGATAGATAGATAGATACAGATAGATAGATATAGATATATACATTATATATGTATATGTAGAGGAGAGCAAGATTTGTACATATATATGGAATACTTAGCAGTGATCAAATGCTAATTTGTTTGAACAGAAAAAAAGCCAGTACGGCTATTCAAAACTCAGCTAATGGCAAATGCCAGCTTTTTTTTCTGAATGAGAATGGGGATCAGAGGGGTTTGGGGAATTTGCCATTTTCCCACTGTAGTGTGATCTCAGAGTTGGTAAATATAATTAACAAGGAGTGTGAGTGGTGCAGGGTTACAACAATAGCTTGCTGTAATTTTGATTAATTTCTAGATAGGTTGCATTTCAGGCATTACCGCTTGATAACTTGTGATGCAATATTTTGAGTATACAACCAATAGTTTTTATATCTATATATCTATATATATATATATATATATATATATATATATATATATATATATATATATATATATATATATATATATATATATATGTATATAGATATATATATATATATATATATATATATATATATATATATATAGATATATATACACACACACACACACACACACACATATATGTGTGTGTGTGTGTGTGTGTGTGTGTGTTTGTGGCTGGTCCACTGCCAGTGTTTTTGTTTCTGTTCTGTATGATATTTTTAATGTAGTAATACTGTATGTTTTTTGCTGAGATGTAGACTTTTCACTTGCACTGTCATTGTTTCTTCATTTAGGTCCTGTGTATGTTTTAATTTTTCATGCATAATAATGATATTTTCCTACTTTTTTGTTTTATTTCCTGTATTTAATTGAGTATGAACCTATTGTAACATTAAAGAATAGCCCTTATTTCCTATTTCACTAGACTAGCTGCCCTTGTGAACCATTTTCAGTTTTCCTTTCAAAGTTCAGAATCAAACCTTGAAACTTGCATCTGTGAAGTAAACACATTAGTCATTATGCCAACCCACAACCTTGAAGTTCTGTAGGCTTATAGGTAAGTACTAGGCCAGCTGCCTTCACAGGCCTTTTAAGCCTTCAAAGGTGACAATCAAATCCTGTATCTTGTGTCCCTGAGGTAAACACCTTAAATGTGATGCCGACCTCTTAACTAATTTCCTACACATTTGGATTTTGAGTCATAGTTAGGAAAGATTTTAATTTGTAATGTCATTATAACATTATCTTCCAAGTGCTTATTTGTAATGACATCACAGTTAAATGTAAAACGCTGACAGTAGCCCTTTTCCACAACACGAAGGTGAAGTTAAAAATGACTTGTATTCCAGTAATAATAGACTGTAAGTAAGACACCTAACTCTTCACTGCATTATCACCTGTAGGCAGAACTGTTAGGAGGCTGTTTATAGTATATTATTGCACATTTCTTAGCTAATGTAAGCACCAGATCCTTAGAGATGGATGTAATCCTTACCATATATATTTCAACATTATAAAGTTTTTAATTTTGTTGATATAAATTGTCCCTTGAAAATATTCTTGAAGCTAAAAACTATATGCCATGTTATTCTGAAATATTTTACAATAATTTTCCACTTGAGTTACTGTATAGGCTACTGTATTTCCATGCTAATTGCAGCAACTGGAGAATGCTGTATCTTAGTAAAACAAGTTGTCATATGTGTCTCACAGGCAGTATGCCTCACATTGAAAATTATCAAATGCAGCATTTTTTATTAGTGCAAGTAGCTATTCTGATGGTATTTGTAAATTAGTGTAGCCATCATTTTGAAGGTGTAGACATAGAAATAAAATAAAGTAAAATAAAATGAACATACCATAATCATATTCTTTCGAACCACTTGGAGCTTTAATAGTGAAGTATAGCCAGAAATGAATTAACTGTGAAATAAAAATGTGTGAGCAGGAGAGCAGTATGTTTTAACAGATTATCCCGAGGCTCCAAGGCACTACTGTCATCACACAGTATTTTTTGATTCAGAGACAAATTAGTGTCAATGAAGAAAGACCTCATTATGAAATAATTTGGATGTGTTTGAAGAGCATTACCTACCACAACATGCAAATCATTCCTTCGTGTGGTCTGTAACAAGTGTTTCCACAACTTGTAAGTACAACTATGATCGCCGGCAGTTACTCTCCCATACATACAAGTGCAAATTCAAACACAAACACAGACCACAGTCCCCTTACCTGTCCCTGCCTTACTGAATGTCCTCGATGTCTCCTTTTCCAGCCTTAGGCCATCAGGGAAGGTCAGAGCCTGACATCATATCCCTTGTTATCTGGTATGTAGTGGTCCCCCTCTTCCCACAAGTCTCTGTACTGCATGCAGTGCCATTATGGCAAATGACTTTAGAGTAATCCCTGATGTCTAGCACTTCCCCCCCACCACAGATCCCCATAATGTATGCAGTGCTGATATGGTATGAAAATAGTATCCCATATTGTCTAGTGTTCAGTCAAACCTAATGCCCATACTGTTTTAAGTGCAGTTATGGCACAAGAGTAGTAACTTTAGTGCCCCCCCCGAATCTTATATTGTTTTAAGTGCCATTATAGCATGAGAGTAGTATCACTGGTATCTAGTGTTTTCCTCACTCCCTGATGCCTGCATGTTCATAGATTCATAGGTTGGTAGTAGGCTATCAGCCCTAGGGCCTATACAAGCCTAGCCATAACAATTCCCTGGATATTTCTTCCCACAATATTTACTTCCCTGGACCCCTGTCTAGTAGGGTGACTGGCGTGATCCCCGAGGTGAATTTCCTATCTCCCATCCAATCATCAAGGTTCCTTTTGAAGAGGGCCAAGGAGGCGCTGTGCTTGACATGCATGGGCAGTCTATTCCAGAGTATGGTGAGACTCGGGGTCAGGAACCTATCCTCCAGCATGTTTTGTTCATTGTGATGACAAGGTTTAGATCCCTGGAGTGTGTGGCTCTAAGGGACTGGGATTTCTTTAAGTGGAGCATGTCCAACAGCTCAAGGTTGGACATGGCCTTGTATGTTAACTAGAGATCGCTCCTGAGTAGACGATATGTCACAGAGTATAACTGGAGTTTTTTTAGATGGTCAGCATAGGGCATCTGCTTTAGGCCTGTGATTCTTTTAGTGAGGTATTTCTGTGGCCTTTCCAGCTGTTGCAGATGTCTTGTGAGGTACATACCAAATGGGGCATTATATTCTATAATGGGTCTAATGAGGGATGAGTACAGTGGGACAATGACCTCCTTTTTTTCTGGATGAAAAGCCCTTAGTGATGAGGTGTGCCACATAGAAGGATTTCCTGACTGTTGTAAAGATATGGTTACTGAAGGTGAGACCACTGTCCACCTGTGTCCTTAAGTCTCTCATCACACTTTCAGTGTTTAGTGTACTGCCATCTATGTGATAATTCATGGGTATATGGTTTTTCCCAACGGGGATAACTGTACATTTTTTGGCATTAAGCTTGAGCCCATGGCTCTGGCACTAGGCATCTGTTTCTGTAAGGCCCTTTTGTAGAATATCCGCATAATTTGGGGTTTCAATAATGACTCCCACTTTGCAGTCATCTGCGAACTTTGTTAGCCATTGTCCCTTAGTGTTGGCCTGTACTTCAGAGAAGTAGATGCCAAACAAGAGCGGTCCCAGGACTGAACCCTGAGGTACTCCACTTGTCACTTGTCTGGAGCTGGATTTGGAGTCAGCTACTTTTACAGTCTGGGTTCTGTCAGTAAGCCAGTTGGCCACCCATCGAGTGACATAGGGATTTATGCCCAGTTTAGTACATTTATCTATGATTCCAGAGTGGGGGATGGTATCGAAGGCCTTGGCGAGGTCCGGATAGGCTGTGTAGACCACCTTACCCTCGTCCACAGCTTTGGAGACTGATTCAAAGAAGTCAATCAGGTTCAGGAGACAAGATCAGCCCTTCACGAACCCAAACTGGACGGGGTCCAGTGTTAGAAGGTTGCCAATGTCTTTGTTTATAAGTTCCATGATAATGTGTTCCATGCCCTTGCAGATCAGGCTCGTCAGACTGATGGGATGGTAGTTCTCGGGATCCAAGGTGGATTCCCCCTTGTGGAGTGGGATAACTGTAGCTGTGCACCACTCATTGGGCATGAAGCCTGAGGTGAGGCTGTGATTAAACATGGCACTTAGGTGAGGTGCCAGTTCATTTTGTAGTTCATGTAGTACACAGCCCGGGATATCATCTGGTCTCATGGATTCTGTATTCTTAGCTTTGGAGAGTGCGGTTTCTACCTGTGTGGCCGTGATTACTGGAATTTGGGAATCTTTTGGTATTGAGATGGGCCCTTTAAGGGGTGAGAGGGGAGTGAAGTTGGCACTAAATCGATCTGCCAGGATATTGGCAATATTCTTGGGATCAGTATATTTAATGCCATTCTGTTGTAGCTCAGAGCAGATCTGAGCATTGCCATTTAGATTCTTGACATAACTATAGAATGCCCTGTGGTTGTCTTTGGAATCTTTGGCAATTTTATTTTCGTAACTAGCTTTGGAGGATTTTATGACGGATCTCAGCTTCTTACTGAGGCTGGTAAGGGAGTTTTTTGCATCCTGGGATTTTCCTGTTTTCTGCAACAGTTTCTTCCTTTTTTTGTATAACTTGTTTATGGCAGGAGGCCACCAGATTGGCTTCCTTTTTTGGAGGAGATCGTCTTGTTTCGATTTGGGTTGGCACGATTCATGCATGAGTGGATGTGCTCGTACAGTGCGTTAGTGTAGGATGCAGCAGTCGAACTTTCAGCTCCCGTCTGCATGGGTGTCATGAAGTTTGTCACTTCTGACTTGAGTACCATGAAGTTGGCTTTGGAGAAGTTTTTTACGGAGGTTTCCTTACTGGGGGGTGGGGGTGGGATGTGGATGTCAAGGGTGATTAGCTTATGGTTGGATCTGACCGATGAGGAGTTGACTTCAGGTGTGGAACACCGGTCACTCATGTTGGTAATGACTAGGTCTAGGATATTGTTTCCCCTGGTGGGAGTTTGCCACTGGTGTGGAGCATCTATCTCCCATGTTGGTAATGACCAGGTCTAGGATATTGGAGCCCCTGGTGGGACAATGGATTAGTTGATCCAGGGCGTTGGAATTTACGAATTCCGAGAACCGTTGGGAAAAGGTGTTGGTGCTCAAGTAGTTTTCCCAGTTAATGGCAGGGTAGTTGAAATCACCCAGTATTAGGGTATTTGGTTGTATCTCAATATTTTCCAGTATGTTTAGAAAGATGTAGTCAGAATCTTGGGGCATGGTGGGGGATCTGTAGCAAGCTGCAATTTGGATTGCAGTCTTACCTATTGTTAGTTGCCCCTAGAGAATTTCAGATGCATTGTGTTGGGCAGCTAGCCTGGAGATGTGAATATCCTTGGTGAATATGGACACTGTTCCATCTTTAGTGTTTTGGTCTTGGTTTGATGGCCGAAAAGTGTGGTAAGAGTTGTAGCCTAGTAATGCAGGGGTGCTCTCTGAAGCCTTGAACCAGGTCTCAGTTACTGCACAGATATCGATGTTCTCCATTTTTAGGAGTGCCTCGAGAGAGTGCATTTTGAGGTTTAGACTTCTAGCGTTGAGTAGCATTACCTTCAGATTTAGCATGCTTGTATCTGTTATGGTGGTGGTTTTGTCCTTTGAACCTTGCCTAAAAAAGGCACTATAGTGGTGGCAAGAGCTTTAGCCAGTAACCTGAATCCCAGGGGTGACAGGTGCAGATCATCTCTAGCAAAGCAGTGGATTGTCGATCATGTCATCCCAGGCAGACAGATACTGGATCTCCTTTGAATGACACCATAAACTTAGCCAATTGTTGAAGTCAATCATTTTGTCCTTATACTGTGGAATCATTCTGGGTGAAGGCAGGATGCTACTCAGGGCTAGGGTCATACCTGCCTGGGCCACATGATGCAAATGCTCTTCCATGTCTCTTTTCATGTAGTCGAGGTAGGTACGTCTCAAGTCATTCACTCCAACATTGACAATGACAGAGTCGTATTTGTACTTGTTGTGGAGTGACTTGAGTGCATGTGTTTTGTGGTGGATCCTGGCACCCAACAGGCAGCTGACTATAATTTTCTCCTTGTTCATTCTGGTGAGTGGGACATCAATGTGCCTGACTATAGAGTCACCTATGACTAAAGTGTTGGGTACATTGTCTTGCCTTAGCAGCAGTTGTTGGGTGGCACACTGGTGTTGTGAGCTATGTGTTATTTGGTTACCTTCTCCCCTTGACTGTCTAGCACAATCTTGGCTGGAGAGAGCTTTGCTTCCAGTTTGGCTATGTAAGTGCATATCTCGCAGGTTGTAGTATTGGGTGGTAGGAGGAGAGGGTTGTCTCTGTATATGAGGCAGTTGCTGCATTTCTCCAGTATGCCCAGATTCACCAGGTGGACAGAAATCACCGGAAGCTGACCCTTGGACATGCCTGTTTAGGTGCTTTTTTGTAAAGTACAAGAGCTGTTTTCCCTTACCTTTGCAATGTACTTTGCAATTATAGGCTGTTTAGTGCCTACGATTAATGTCTCCTTATTAACAAGGAGAGTTGAGTGCTTGTATCTGTTTCAGGCTTCCTAGTGCTTTCCAGCAGGTTCTAGAGCAAGTGCTAGTCACAGGGGTTCAGATTTTAGTGCTGCTAATGAGAAACCAGCTAGTTCTAAGGGAAAATTTGAAGACCAGACTTTCTGTCACCTGGAATAGTTTAACCATAGCCCCGCGGTGCTGCACGATGTGAAAAACGTGCAAATACACGCGTTTTAAGCCAAAAAGTGGAAAGGGATAGAAATCAGCCCAAAATGGCTAATACAATCATAATTTCAGAGCTGGAAACCACTCCTCTAGTGTTAGATAGGCAGTACAATGCTCACCACTCCCATTGGTAATCAGTAGGACTTCCCTCTACCACAGCAAGGTCTGGATAGCTCTGAACACAGAAAATAAAGTCCTGAAATCAGCAAAGCCTGGGATCTGGACTATACTAACTAGGAAAGGCAGGAAACGAGCAAGCAAGATAGTATTTTTTTTTTGTTAAAACAGGCTAAACAATGCAATAATACAGTAAATAAACACAGAAAAGGCTAACACACTTGAGTGTGTAACTCTAAACAGTAAATGCAATTAAAACTCTACAAAATTACCAATTTAAAACTTTTTAAATGAAGCAAGGCAAGTGCACAACTGAAAAACAATTTAAAAGGCAGTAATACAGTAGAATAAGTAGCTAGTCTATATATATATATACAGAAAAATCTATATATACAGAAAAGTAGCTAAAACAACACTAAAACAATTCAGATGTAGTGCAGCCTAGAGCACTTGAGTTGTAGCAATATTAAGCCAAATACAGTTTTAATAAATACTCTAAAATATACTCTGTAGTTCCAAAAATGTTTGAGAAGCACGGTCAGAACACAAGGAGATTCAGGCATTTTTTTTAAGAAAGGTAGAAAGGAGGAACAGAAGGAAAGAAACTAAGTGGGTTGGCCTTCTCAGATATTTTCTCTGTATTAGGTAGAATGAGCTAATGACACTAGACTGGGAGGAGTGTCCAAGATCATATTTAGAGTAGAGGTGGGCAGCTGCAAGGCCAGCAGGTATAAATACAAGATGCCAATAGGGAGGGAGGGTGAGAAGCTATTTTAGGCAGAAAACACTACAGAAATGTTTATCACAGCAGAAAACCAGCAATGAGCCAATAGCTATGAAATACAGTACAAGTATGCAGTATACAATAAAATTGCTATAAATTTCTAGAATAAGCAATAACTATTACAAATAAGCAAAAAAAACAGGCTACTTATTGCTATATATCACAAATTAAGTGCTCCTCCTCAGATAGCTCTGTGCGTAATGGCTGAAACACTCATGCTAACTTCTTAAATAACAGAAAGTTGAAACCTGAAACAACTTTAAAAAAAAGCTCAAAAGAACCAATGAGGTGCTTTCTCCAAGCCGTAGACCTGGCAACCCAACTAAACAATGACCATAAACACTAAACTCTCACTGAAGTGGGGGATGGTCTTTTCTAACTAAGATGGCCTGGACAATGAGCTCAGAAAACAGCCTCTAACAAACAACTAGGCCCACAAACACAATCATGAATATGGACAATACTACAGCTACTACCTAAACTTTTTTAGGCAGAACACACTACAGAAATGTTTATCACAAACACAATCAGGAATATGGACAATATTACAGCTACGACCTAAACTATTTTAGGCAGAAAACACTACAGAAATGTTTATCACAGCAGAAAACCAGCAGTGAGCCAATAGCTATGAAATACAGTACAAGTATGCAGTATACAATAAAATTGCTATACATATCTAGAATAAGCAAAAGCTACTAAAATTAGCAAAAAAACAGGCTACATATTGTTATATATCACAGATCAGGTGCTCCTCCTTAGATAGTTCTGTGTATAAGGCCATGAAGTCTCCTCGGTGTTTAGTGCTCTCCCCAACTCTTTTGAATAATCACTACCCGTTTGATCATACTCACACTCTCAGACATTCATCCATTCACCCAGAAATGAACACACTTACCTGACACCCCCTCAAACTCCTCTACTGCTACCTCTCAGGCAAACACACACTCACATGCTTCACACACACTCGCATGCGCGCGCGCACACACACACACACACACACACACACACACACACACACACACACACACACACACACACACACACACACACACATGCGCGCACACACATGCACATACCTGAAACACACTCACATGCTTCTCACACACACACATACACACACACACACACACACACACACACACACACACACACACACACACACACGTACACATCTACCTGACACTTCCACTAACTCCTCTACTGCACCTCCATTGCAGACACACACACACACACACACACACACACACACACACACACACACACACACACACACATACAAACACACAAATGCATTCTCCTACCTGACACCCCCAAACTCCTCTGCTGCTGGCTCCCAGGCAGACACACACTCACAGGCTTCTTACACACACTCACAAACACACAGACACACAGAGATACACACACACACACACACACACACACACACACACACACACACACACACACACACACACACACACACACACACACACACACACACACACACACACACACACACACACACACACACACACACACACACACACACATTCACACACAGATGTATGCATCTACTTAGCACTTCCACTAACTCCTCTACTGCACCTCCCATGCATACACATACTTGACACCCCCACAAACTCCTCTACTGCTACCTTCCAATCAGACACACACTCATGTGTTCCTCACATACACTCACAAGCACAACTCCTAACACTACCTTGCCACTAAACTCTTCAGCAGTTCAAAGTGGCTTTTTGACCACATTCACTACTGCTTTATTGTAGGGCTGTTCATATTGATGTGCATATCCAAGTAATTTCATGTATCACTCAGCACATAGTTGCCTTCATGGAGGTGGTTCTGAGACAAAGAGAGAGAGGGAGGGGAGTGGGAGGACATGGCAAATTAGCATACAACTCTCCCCAGGACTGCTTCATTACCTTACAGCATGGCAATGGAGCCAGACCCACTTGGCGTTGCATGTCTTTGTGCTACTGCACCATGACACATTGCATTAAAGCTTTCTATAACTAAGGGGAACACCTTTGTGGTAACCTTTCAGAATTCCCTCCTTAGTGTTTGCTCTCTCCCTGAAAATTGTATTGTCATCCTGTAAACATTACTCTTCAAGTTCAGCAAGTAAAGGTAGAGCAAAGCCAAAGCTGTGCTGTTTTACTGCAATCCTTGCATACTGTTGATCTGTCAATTAATTTCTTCTGTATTATCATCTAGTGTGTTATTACTTCTGAAGCTACTTTCTGCCTCCCTTGACAGCTGTTGAGTGAGATGGTAGAATAACGTTGGATAGCATTATGACAGATGCATGGTGTATTTAAATAATTTCAATACCACAAATAAAATAATGATATTTTTCCCACTTGACTGGGCAAATATTGTGGTCTTATGACTCCTAGCAACCTATGTTTGACTAGAAGCCAGAGTGCAGAAGTAACTGGGCAAGAGTGGATAGGAGTGAATGATTAATGCTGGTTCACCCTTTGTGATGATGGTTGCATGAAAGGAGATCTCACCGAAGGAGTGCCACCTAGCAGTCAGGTTTAAATGTTCACTTTCTGTATCAAAGGTAAGAACTGGTGTGAAAGGCCATCTCAGGAGGTCGCCAAACCATAGCAAGGAATAGTGGGCATGTAGAAGTGATCAAATGCTGTATGACTTGATGTGTTAAACATCACATTCCCATTTGTTGGCCAACAGACAGACGACATTAGAAGCATGTAAAAAACTATATACATATATAAATGACAGTAATCCTCGGATGCTTGGAGTAGGGAAAGATCTAATGGATTAATTTGGGTTTGGGCCTGGTGTTGGCAGAGGACAACATTTCTTTTAAATTGCAATCTTATGTTGTCTTAAATATCCAAACCATACTGTGGTGTCTATGGCATGTAAATTATTTCATTCACTTCTCTATTTTGGAGTGTGGACAGATTTATCCGGAAAGGTTTTCCTTGAATAAGTTATGATTCTTCCCTATTCCACTGATGAAATAAAACACGTGTTGAGAATACGTGGAGTATAGCCATCATTTTCCAGTGGCTGTGCAGTAAACAGTTTATATGGTAAAAAAATGGCTTTTTTGCTCATTGAAATTCAAAATGTGTAGATTATAGCTTTACAGGTTTGACTGTTACTGCCTTCAGGCCTTGCAAAAGCTTGATTTGCTCTTGATATTGTATACTTTCTGCTTGTATTATGAGTGTATATGTGGTGTGTGTGTGTGTGTGTGTGTGTGTGTGTGTGTGTGTGTGTGTGTGTGTGTGTGTGTGTGTATGTGTGTGTGTGTGTGTGTGTGTGTGTGTGCATGTGTGTGTGTGTGTGTGTGTGTGTGTGTGTGTGTGTGTGTGTGTGTGTGTGTGTGTGTGTTTGTGTTCCATTCATTTCATCAATCATGATACTGACAAGGCTTTTTGCAGGTTTAAAATATCGAAAACTCAAAATATTAAGTACTGCTGACATCACAAACTTTATGCAAGACATGTCAGAGCCTTGTCCCTGCCTTTGATATTATACAAACAACTAATCTGTAGAGCCTGGACAGACACTATTACACATCTGCAAGTCCCAATATTAGCATGAAAACCTGCTCAAGGGAGCTCAGTCTCTTTTACAAAATAAATTGAACATGTTGGCAGGATAACTATGTACCACAGAGTATAACTCTTCTGTGACACTGCCTTCCACACTACATAAAGTGAGGTACTTCTGTTAATCCAGTGTTATGTAGATTGGAAGAATGGATGGCAAAGAGTATATTCATTCCCAGATTAGCACCCATGCTTGTCATGGATAGGGGCAAAGAGTAAATGTACCAACGTATCCTTGTTCTGCCCACCTCTGCTGTTCATCTGAAAAAATATAAGGGCTAAAAACTACCATGGGAATAAAAGGTTAGGCTTCTTAAGATCCTCCCAGATCAGTAGTAAATAACTCTGTAACTGTGACCCTATGAACTTGTCTTTGGAAATGGGAGTATGCCTTTTCCCCACTACTGTGCAATATCAAAGTTGGTGTATATGCATATACCAATGCTTCCACTTGAGGTCTTTATATCCTACCATTGTGTAAATACTATTTGTTAGCTCTTGTAATGACCATGTAAGTTGTTAACTTCAACAATGTTTATATCTGCTCTGTGTTGTAATGGAGCTTTTCTCCCCGGGCCTCTGCTGAAAAAAGACCTGTGTTCAGTCGAACTTTCCTAGTAAACAAATGTAAAATAAATAAATGTATATATATATATATATATATATATATATATATATGTATATATATATATATATATATATATATATATATAGGACTTGACCCCTTGCATAAAGTGAGTTTTATTTTTTGAAGGTTTTCGGTATTACGAGTTTTTATATTGTGGATCTCAATATTTTGGATTTTAAATATTACAACATGGGTTGTTTGGAAATAACTTAAAGAAGCTTGTTCTGATTGTTGTAAGGAGAAGCTTATTCCATAATCCTGGACTGTGAAAGCCAAAATATTGTGTAACATATTGTTCACATTTTTTTCTTTTTATTACTGTTTATTTTGTAGATGCCATAATCAGGTGTTAGCTTCAAAAGTGGTGCATTCCCAGCACTAACTTTCAAGTAAAACAATACCAGATATCGCCTTACAGACCAGGCAGATGTCACAACTGATTACACTATAAGAGAAGGAATGTAATGAGATTCCTGGCGTGTTTCAAAATAGATTGGTTTCTAATCCTTTAATGTTTCTAATAACAAACTCTACCATTTTACATTATTTCAGAGATTTGTTACTTAAAGCATATTGCTGCAGTACTAATGTGTTGATGTTTTACAGTCAGTTTTATTTCCACATATACATCTTGATGGTAAACCTGCAAGCAGTTTGAAAGTAAAACAATGGTCTTGATATGTTTTTGATATTATAGTTACAATGTTGACTTATTTTGTCATTATAAGCACACCTACAAACTATCAATATAGATTGCAAAGTTAATTTACTCGCCATTCAACTCCCCTCCAAAAAAAAAAAAAAAACAAGCATTTTTAGAATAACAGCTACTTATGTTATATTATGGCTTCTCTAATGAATCATCACGTATTACTTTTCAATTTGAGACACAGCTGGCAACTTGTCTTATTAGTATGTAAGACTGTTGTAACTTACACACTAAAGCAGGTAGCGGGGTATGATGGGTTCAGTCTTGCACATGATGTGATATCAGACTCGATCAGCTTCAAGAACATTTTCTAGAGGCCATTCTTATCAACAAAATTAAGTGCAGAAATAACTTTTTTTGCATAAAACACTGAAAAATTCGATATCCTGTGGTTACACCCATCACTTTGAGTTTGTTATTTACATTTGCTATGGAAAATATGAAAATATACTTTAAAGAACACATCAACCTACAAACTGAAAAATCACAGTTCATTATGTTTTTAGGCACAATCCTTATATGTTACTCTAAATGGTTAATATTTAGCAATGTGCCATACCTCAGAAAGACCTTACTGTGGCAGTTGCACAGACATGATTTGTTTCAAACATTTTTTACAAAGAACCCTTAAACCAAATTAAGAATATGAAACTAACTGTTGTCTCATCTATCAGTTAAGAAATGTTATTTTAATTGACTATCTATGATTTTATTAGTAACGATCTATTAACTATATGTTTATAACAGTTTGGAATGTTCTGCCAAAAATGTATTACTTTACTTAATTTTTAGGCCTCTAAGTTATATTTGTGGCTAACTTTGCTCTATACTATAGTTTAGGGTAAAGTGTGGACAGACTTGTCACTGTGTGCTTCTACTAATCATCTGAGACTAACAGCTCAGCTTTACAGAATGACTTGGCAGTGTTCCCAGTAATTTTGTAAATAGCTTCAAGCTGTTAAGCAGATGTCTTTGTAGTTGAAATGAGTGGACTGATTAGTTTATATGAGGCTGTAGATACCTTAGGTTTGGCTGTCACTAGCACTGTCACAGATGTAAGCCAGAGATGTAAGAGGTAATGCATTACATTCTGTAAAACAGTGGTCTCAAACATTCCACCTGTGGGCTAGATATGGACCATTGGCACTTGCAGTCTGGCCTTCCAGAGCTTTGGCTCCATCTGGCCCACAACTGTTTGAAAAAAAATCTGGTTGTTTTGTGATCCAAACAATTTTGTGACAAAAATAACTCCGAACCTTTCATCTCCAAAACGAAAGTTTAATTTGTTGTTCTGCAAAAGTAATGGAGAAGGTTATTTTGGATAAATTATTGTCAGGATTAGAAAGGTTGGCAGTTGAAACCATATATCAACATGCATATGTTAAAAATAGACCCATAAACACCTTTTATATGATGTTGTATAACAATATAATGATAGCTATAAATGAAAAATTGTGCTGTGATGTAATGAATATAGGTTTATCTTCATTCTTTAATGGTGTCCTACAAAAAACACACTTCAATAAATTAGAACATCTAGCTATAGACACATTCCTTTTAAGATGAATAGCTGCATGGTTTACAAGCAGGGCATGACAATCTGTTACCTGGATTATATTTTATGCCCTGTATTGTACCAACTCCAGTAGTCAGAGGTTTTCACTCAAGCTGCAAATGCCAGACTGCATGTAAAGTTTTGTATGTGGCCCACAAACTGACGTCTGTGTCGGAGATGTTTTGTTCTACCTTTTACATGGATGTGTGAATGCTTTGTGTGTAATGTAAAATGTGAACTCTATGGAGGAGTTTCTTTGATCAGTTGTGTACATGTATCTCTGAACTTTTTTGTTATCTCTTCAACTTTTTTTGCACTTGATTCAGACTGCATCCACCAGACTGCATTTTCTTCACAACCGCAGATAACCCTTCCCTTTTTCCTGTTCCTTATATGTTTATGCGTGTTATCATTCAACTGTTTTAGCAGGAAGTATACTAAGCTACTATATTTTATCTACTAGTGCATCATAGCTAAATTTTACAGAACTAAAAAGTATAAATAGTACAAGGTATAAGAACAGAGAAAGGAAAAGTAAACGAGAACGTGAAAATAAGAAACAGAAGTGATTATTAAGGCATTTACAAATGTAGAAAACAGTTTTATATCTAATAATGGGAAGAAAAATAAAACAGTTTGAAATGCGTAGTGTATAAGAAGAGAAAGAAGGAATCAATGGCATATGGCAATGGAGGAACATTGAGGAAGGTGATAGGAGTGGGATTGTTAAAGGCAAATGGATGAAGAAATTCATAAAACTAAGTTAGAGGCTGAAGGAGAAGAGTACAAAGGAAAACAAAAAAGGAAAGGAGTGAGGCGCAGCTAAGTGGTGAGGAAATGGAAATGAGTGGGAAGAGACAGAGGGAGGCAGATGGGTACATTAGACAAGAAAGCACAGTGAGGAGAGGTTAGGACAATTTTAATTGAATATAGTAGTACAGACAATAGAAAATATTATTAAACTGTATTAGTCATGTTCTGAAGCAAGTCTAAGAAATAAACCTATGGAGTCAGAATACCAAATTATGCAGTATTTGATGCAGAAAGTGTGTTGTTTATGCACTTTATTTTGTTGATAAGGACAGTTTCCTGAATCTTTTTTTCAGACCTCTAAATCCCTACTATGACATCATGAAAGACTGAACCCACAATATTCAGCACATGTATAAGCTACTGTATTTCCTTGCTAAATGCATCAGTAGTAGTTTCATACTCCCTCAAAATCCAAGTTTCCAACTAGTTCATGCAAGTGGTACACTACACACTGAAAATTAACAAGTGATGATGCAGCAGAAAAGCCACAAGGTAAGTTAGAAGTTACTTACCTAAAGAGGTGAGTTTTTTCCTATTACGCACATACATTGTGCTAGTATGCAAATTGTTACCAAGTACCTACCATGACATCACTGTCATGGTGTGGCTATAGAGAAAAACAGAGTGAACAATGAAACTAAAAATCAAACAGAACATATAATCTTCATTGTTTGTAAAATCACTTGCAACTTTAGCGTGAGAGTATAATGAGAAATTAATTTAATTTTAAAACAAGGAGCTTTGGAAAAGTGGCCAGCACACTTTAAGTGTTTAAGTATAAATCCACCCATGCAACCCAAGTGTGCCTCACAGATTTGATTTATATAGGCAGCCAGTAAATTACCCCATATAAATCAACTTTGTGGGACACATTTGGGTTGCATGGCTAGGCTTATAAGAACCCTAGCCGTTGGTAGCCTGGTATACACCTATGAATATGAACCTATAAGTAGTGTTATAGAGAGGTAGAGGAAAATGAAATAGGATGAAGAATAAAGTGCAAGAAAATGAGCAGACCAGACAAGACTGAGGGAGCATTTGGAAGAAAGGGGAGCTGAGCACAACTGCAAATGTGGTTCAGTCTGTTTAGATAGCAGATGCTGTAATGCTTAGACAATGACAGGCAGTGATGAACAGATGTGAAATGGAAACACTTTCATAGTGTCTGGGTATGAGAGAAGCTAACCTTTTCAGTGACAGAGGAAACTGAAGAAGGGGCTGTGTAGCATGAGAAACAGTGCAGTTCTAAGTATGAATCAAAAGAAGGAAATTCAGAACAGAGAAAGAAAATGGGGGGAACATAATAAAATTGATTACAGAGATGGACAGATCCTGAGTGATTTTTCCCATCAAGATTTGTGTCATTGAAAGACTGGAGAGATACCGTAAAATGGATATAAATATTGACTGTGTCAGGATGGCAAATAACATTTGGCAATGCATCAGGTGACTGCAAAAGGTTTTCTGCCATCCAAAGACAGCTACGAAAGAAATCTTATATGTTTATAATATAATGAACCACATCATCATGTGTTTACTCTTTCTGTTGTTTTGAGGCAGGCCTGTTTTGTAAATGCATTGAGATCAGAGTAGGATTCCCCTTTTGCATAATTGCTGTATGCTGTGCTTGATAGCTCTGCAGCATTGTTTACGATTCTGCAGTATGATCACAAAGCACTGTCTTCTTCTTCTTCTTCTTCTTCTTTCAGCTGTTCCCATTCGGAGTCACCAGAGTGGATCTTTTGTTTCCATTTCTTCCTGTCCTCTGCATCTTGCTGTGTCACACCAAACACCTGCATAACCTCTCTTACCACATACATAAACCTTATCTTAGGCCTTCCTCTTTTCCTCTTACCTGGCAGCTCTATCTTTAGCATCTTTTTTCCAATATACCCAGCATCCCTCCTCAGCACATGTCCAAACCAATGCAATCTCGCCACTCTGGCTTTGTCTCCAAACCATCCAAAACTGAGCTGACCCTCTAATATACTGATTCCTAATCCTGTCCATCCTCATCACACCCAGTGTAAATCTTAACATCTTTAACTTTGCTACCTCCAGCTCTGTCTCCTGCCTTTTTGTCAGTGCCACGGTCTCCCACCCATATAACATAGCTGGTCTCACTACCTTCTTTTAGGCCTTCCCTTTCACTCTTACTGGTACCCGTCTGTCACAAATCACTCCTGACACTCTTCTCCACCCACTCCACCCTGCCTGTACTCTCTCTTCACCTCCCTTCCACACGCACCATTACTCTGAACTATTGATCCCAAGTATTTAAATTCGTCCACCTTAGCCAACTCTACATCCTGCATCCTCACCATTCCTCTAGCCTTCCTCTCATTCATACACATGTATTCCATCTTAGTCCTGCTGACCTTCATTCTTCTCCTTTCTCGAGCATATCTCCACCTCTCTAGGGTCTCCTCAACCTGTTCCCTACTTTCTCTACAGATCACAATATTATTGGCAAACAGCATACTCCACAGAGGCTCCTGTCTGATCTCATCTGTCCACCTCTCCATCACCATTGCAAATAAGAAAAGGTTCAGAGCTGATCATTGATGTAATCCCACCTCCACCTTAAATGCATCTGTCACTCCTACTGCAGAACTCACCACTGTCATACTACCCTCATACAGATCCTGTACCAGTCTTACATACTTCTCTGCCACTCCTGAGTTCCTCATACAATACCACAACTCCTCTCTTGGCACCCTGTCATACATATGCTTTCTCTAAGCTTCATTTATTTGGAGAAGTGGTTGAGGAGAAGGGAAGTCTGAATGAGGAGATCAAAGCTAGAACAAAATGGGCTGCAGCCAACTGACACTGAGTGTCAGGAGTACTATGTAACAGAAAAATGCCAAAGAAGCTGAAAAGTAAGGTGCATAAAACAGTGGTTTGACCAGTTCTGCTGTATGGTACAGAATCCTAGGCACTGAAGGCAGAGCAGCTGAGAAGGCTAGAGGTGATTAATAACAACATTATTGAAATGTATGGTAAGATGCACATTGTAGGATAGTTGAAAAAATGAGGACATCAGAGCAGAAGCCAAATTAGCTCCAGTTGTATTTGCAGGAAAGCAGAAAAAAGTCTGTTGGAGAAGCTTTTAAAGAGATAGAAAGAAGGGAAGAGAAAAAGAGGATGTCCACCAGGAGATGGATGGACTGTGTCAGATAAGACCTGCGACAGTCAGGCATGACCATCAAAAAAGGTAGGAGAGTGACACTGAATGGTAACAGCTTATGCAACACCCTGACCTCATGTAGAAAGTAGGGAAAAAGAGGTTGTTGCTGTTGCTGATAATGATAACATGTACTTATCATAATTATTATTCCTTCATGTGTTACCTTTAGCCTTTGAGCATTTGTTAGATTTGTATACAGGTAAAGAAAGTGATTATCACAAAGCATCTGCTGAATTTTTCATTATGAAGCAGTTGCAATGACACTTGTGTTTGGCACTGTATTTTATGAATGCTTTATTACCCATTTATCAGCCAGTATTTCCAGTTTCATTTCCTATCGCTGACATTACAAGTTCATAGTTCAGTACTAAGCTAACTGCCCTTGTGAGCCATTTTAAGCCTAGCCAATTATCCCTTATGAGACTCAAATCCTGCATCTTATGTTTGTAAGGCAAACACCTTAGCCATTAAGCCACCCGCCCAACCCCAGATAAACAGCCTTTCCAGGTCTTGAACCCAGGACCCTGTGCACTGTGCCATCACAGCAGCAAATAACCAGCCACTGCAGGGCTTGAAACCAGGACCCTTTACTCTAAAGTCAGAAACCCTACCACTAGACCATTTAGGATTTACTGCTAAAATAAAGAGCCTCTCCAAGGCTCGAACCCATGACCCTGCACTCCATACACAAAGTGATTTACCCCTAAACCATGGCAGATGGTGTAACAGTGACAATTATTTATCACAGAGTTTGTACAGTGATTTTTGTTTTCAGAATACATGGTTTTCTATAAAAATACAAAATAAAGAGAAAGTTGTGATCAAATTACTCTGATAAAAGGTAAGTATTTTGAAAGTTGTGGAATTGAATAGTGTTGTACACAAATTAATGCTGCATGAAACAGCATTTGAAGTAAAATTAAAAATATATTTTTTGGAGAGGCAAGGCCTCCAGTATCCCTTATGCAGTGGGTAACATCCTTTACCTACCTACATTGTAATCACCTCTGTTGTCAGTTACATTTACTTTGGTTTTATCAATGAAATATTAAAAGTTGTAGTGCACGCAAATGGCATTTTTATATCATTTGCATACTAATCTTATTATTGAAATCATTTAGCTATTCAGCAGCAGATCTTGTTCTGATAGTCAAATATGAGTGACAATATGAACTACAAAACAGTTCTGCCTGTTGCTCTACTTATATGCTATTGATTGCTAACACATACCTCGCTTTCCTTCTCGCTTGTTGCTGATTAATGCCCATAGCCATATCTGTAACACATGCAGTACAAATAACATATTTCTGCACTGCTTTAAAGCTATTTATTTGTTTTTCATGTTCAAGGTATTTCATTTTTTTTTTGTTGTTGTTTTGTTATGCCTACTTATTCATTGGTATAACATGTACTTTTTCATTCTAGCCACTAACTGACAGCTTGTATTACTTTAATTAGACGTGTACTCATCTTTCATACTATAAATTTTGTAACCTTAATGTATGTATTTTGTGTGGAGCTTTTCTCCCCAGGCTTTCACTGAAAAGAAGCCATGTGCCCGTTATGACTATCCCACTAAACAAATGCTGCTCCTAATAATAAAATAATAATAATAATAATAATAATAATAATAAATGGTTATATTTGCTACTAGTTTTTGGGATTACAGCCGTTCATTGTTTCAACAGTTCACTTTTTTCTCTTTGGTTAAATACTTAGCTTGGGTTTGAGACTCCTGCATTGGTACTTAACACAGCCTGCCTCAGAGCTGCTTAGTGAATGATATTACGATCTGCATGTCTTTGCTTTTGTTTTGTTGCCAAAATGTAACAGTTCCAAAAGTTCAAAATGGTTTAATTAGTGACACGTCTTTGTAGTCTTGTTTTGCTTTAATAGTTCTTGTCATTAAGTAGGAAAGGTCAGCTTTCATCATTCAAGGAATTTTTGTGCATTCAGTATGGTTGTCAAGTCTTAGTCATTATTAGAAAATCCCTAGGAGTCAGGACAGGAAGGAACTGATTTAAAGACCAATAAACCAATAAAATGTGTCTAATCAAGAATTAGTATGGCTAATTAAAAGGTCAACCTTTAGCACTGCTGCATGAAACTAAACTCCCACTATCCAAAACAAAAGCAAGTTATACCTTATGAGGCTTCTCAAGTTTTTTATATGTTTCAAGGTTTGCCTTAGTCACCATGGAAATCCTCTTTTTTGTAACGTGTTTTTTTTTTCAAATAAATTATGCAACATAATATGCCTTGAAGCTGCACCAGTGGTGTGATTTAAGCAGGTTTGAAGAAATTTTGAATTTTGTTTGAGTGTGTGTATGACTGTGTGCGTGTGTGTGTGTGTGTGTGTGTGTGTGTGTGTGTGTGTGTGTGTGTGTGTGTGTGTGTGTGTGTGTGTGTGTGTGTGTGTGTGTGTGTATATGTGTTTATGCATGAGCATGTGAGTATGTTTGTGTCTAATATACAGAAATGCAGAAATGTTTATTAGCTAAAAACATAGGAAAATATCTTACCATTTGTGGGTGTTGAAAGATATTCTTAGCATTTACACAGAAAATCTTGCTAGTAAGGAAAAATTCTCCCTCCTATTTGAAGGAGATGCCTAATTGATTTGGTCGGCTTTTAAGCACTCACTGTTCCTGTTCTTTACTATACGTGGTTCTGTGTTTATTATTCAATTTCCTCAAATCACTTATTTATGGTATGCATTTCTGCATTATTAGTCTTGCTCTAATACCGATAGCCAGTTATTTCTAATATCTACCTAGAAATCAGTGTTCTTTCTGTAGTATTCTTAATATTCTTACTGTCCAAACCCGAGTATCAGTTACCTTGTTATGTATTCTCACCCAGACATTCATGGTCTACACTGGAACATTTATAGTTTCAGTGCATGTCCTTAATAAGCGACCTATGGGCTTTATGGGATGATAGATTCAGTGCAGTGCAGCTGCCCACAAGAGTTATTCATGGTAAATAGTGGAGGTCCCTGTACATTGACTTCAAACGTTGGTAATATGATACTTTGTATCAGAGTAATTTGATTGCAGCTTTTCTCTTTGTTATTTTGGACAGCGTGGATACCAATGGGATGGATTCTGAAATGCCTTGTGAAATAAGTAGTGCTCAATGCTGATTAGTTACTCCATGCCCAGTTCCAAAAGATAGGACCCCCCATCTGTATCCATTCAGCTTGTGCTAATCAGAACTGGTGGGGTATTACATCTGATTCTATGCCAGCCAAAGTCAACATTATATATTGGTGAAGGTCACCAATATATATAAGGCTGATGAAACAGAGAATCTCATTCAAGTGAATGGAAGGAGTCAGTGAATTAGTAGCTATATCATTATGTAGGACTAGGCACTGCATGCAGTATCTGGTTAAAGGCATTACACGTAAAGGTGGAGATGTATGGAAGATGTCAGAAATCAAGTGGGTGAGAGGTCTGGGTCTTGCACTGTGAGACATCCCTTATAGGTTCATAGGTTCATAGGTAGGTACTAGGCTATTGGCCTGAGGGCCTACGTAAGCCTTGCCAACAAGGTTCCCTGGCTTACACCACCCAAGAAAGTTATTTTCCTGTGCCACTGTTGAGCAGAGACACAGAAATGATCCCCGGGGTGTATTTCCTATTTTCCATCCACTCATCAAGATTTTTCTTGAAGAGTGCTAATGAAGAACTTTGCTTGACATAGATGGGTAGCCTGTTCCAGAGAATGGGAAGTCTCTGGGACAGGAATCTATCCCTCCAGCATGTCCTGTTTATTGTGGTGAAAAGGTTTAGGTCCCTAAAGCTGTAGCTCGAAGGGATTGGGATTTCTTTAGGTGTAGCATGTCCAACAACTCTGGGTTTGACATAGCTTTATATGTTAAGCAGAGATCACCTCGGAGTAGGCGATATATGCTATGGAGTAAAGCTGGAGTTTTTTGAGACGGTCAGTGTAGGGCATCTGTTTGAGGCCAGTAATCCTCTTTGTGAGGTACTTCTGTGGCCTTTCCAGCTGCTGCAGATGTCTTGTGAGGTACATTCCAAAAGGGGCGTTGTACTCTATAATGGGTCTAATGAGTGTCGAGTAGAGGGGAACGATTACCTCTTTTTTCCTGGATGAGAACCCTTTTATGATGAAGTGTGCCACATAGAAGGACTTCCTGACTACTGTGGTGATGTGACTATCAAAGACAGACTACTGTCCACCTGGGTCCCAAGGTCTCTTATCACACATTCGGTGTTAAGTAAACTGCTGTCTATGTAGTACTTCATGGGTACAGAGTTTTTACCAAAGGGGATGACAGTGCACTTTTTGGCATTAAGCTTGAGGCCATGGCTCTGACACCAGGCATCTGTCTCAGCAAGGCCCTTCTGTAGGATTTCCACATCATATGGGGACTCGACTATGGCTCCTAGTTTGCAGTCATCTGCGAACTTCATTAGCCAGAGGCCTTCTGTGTTAGCCTGTACTTCAGAGAAGTAGATACCAAACAGGAGAGGTCCCAGGACTGAACCCTGTGGTACTCCACTTGTCACTGGATTAATGTCAGATTTGGAGTGTGCAACTTTTACATTGTGGGTTCTGTCAGTGACCCAGTTGGCAACCCATCTTGTGATGTAGGGATTTGTACCTAGTTTAATGAGTTTAGCTATAATTCCAGAATGGGGGATGGTGTTGAAAGCCTTGGTGAGGTCAAGATAGGCTTTGTGAACCACCTTACCTTCATCTACGGCTTTGGTGACTGCCTCAAAGAAGTCAATCAGGTTCAGGAGGCCTGATCTGCCTTTCACAAACCTGAACTGGTTGGGATCCAGAGTTTGGAGGTTACCAATGTCTTTGTTTAAGAGTTCCATGATATGTTCCATGGCCTTGCAGACCAGGCTCGTCAGGCTAATAGGGCGATAGTTCCCAGGATCAGTGGTGGCTCCCCTTTTGTGTAGTGGGATAAATGCTGCTGTATGCCATTCAGTGGGCACAAAGCTTGATGTGAGGCTGTGATTGAACATGGTGCTTAGGTTAGGAGCCAGTTCATTCTGAAGTTCATGTAAAATGCAGCCTGGGATGTTTGATGCTTTTCTGGACAACTTCCAGTTGTGGCCCCACATACCCATCTATTTTCTTGGTTATGCTGAATACAGTCATGATGGCTGTGCTGGCCATCATGACTACATTCACAAATCTGGTTTACAGATGAAGCAGTTGACTGGACAGCCTCATGGCTTTACAGCTACACCTGTATATCAGACTTTGTATTGTAACTGGGTTTCCTGTCTGCAGTACCAGATCTAACAAACAGGTGGTACTGCTGTACCCAAGAACTTCAGTCAAACTTGCAACCCCATATTACCCTCATGCAACTTTAACATTATGCTTAGTATAGATAATGGGCTTCATTGACCATCAGGGTTTATATCATAACATCGAAGTAGTAAAACTTCGAATGTTATAATATAGGTTCATAGGTAGGTACTAGGCTATCTGCCCGAAGGCATTTATAAGCCTAGCCGGAATGTGTTGGCTTTCGCCGCCCCCTTAGATTAGTTCCCCGTGCCTCTGTCTAGCAGAGCCATTGAAGTGATCCCTGGGGTAAACTTTCTGTTTCCCATCCACTCGTCAAGTTTTCTCTTGAAGAGGGTTAACGAGGAGCTCTGCCTAATGTAGATTGGAATCTTGTTCCAGAGCATGGGAAGTCTCTGGGACAGGAATATATCCCTCCAGCACATCCTATTTATTGTTGTGGTGAGGTTTAGATCCCTGGAGCGTGTGACTTGAGGGGATATGCTTTTCTTTAGGTGGAGCATATCCATCAATTCTGGCTTGGACATGGCCTTGTATGTCAGGCAGAGATCACCTCTGAGTAGGCGGTATGCAACCGAGTACAGCTGGAGTTTCTTCAGTCGAGCTGCATAGGGCATCTGCTTGAGGCCAGTGATCCTCTTGGTGAGGTACTTCTGTGGTCTTTCCAGTTGTTGTAGGGGTCTTGTAAGGTACATCCCAAATGGGCATTGTACTGTATGATGGGTCTGATGAGTGATGCATTGAGGGGCCCAATGACCTCTTTCAATCTGGATGCAAACCCTTTTGTGATTATGTGGGCCACATAGAAGGATTTTCTAACCACTTTAGCAATGTGATTATCAAAGGAGAGGTTACTATCTACTTGGGTCCCCAGATCCCTTATTATGTCTTCCGTATTTAGGGGGCTACCACCTATGTGTTAGTTTATGGGTACTTTGTTTTTTCCAAAGGGGATGACTATGCACTTTTTGGCATTTAGCTTGAGGCCATGGTTTTGACACCAGGTTTCTGTCTCAGTGAGACCCTTTTGGAGGATGTCTGTGTCAGCCGGAGAGTCAGTTATAGCCCCTAGTTTGCAGTCGTCTGCGAACTTGGTCAGCCGTAGTCCTCCTGTGCTTGCCTTTACCTTTGAGCAGTATATGCCAAACAGGAGGGGTCCTAGGACTGAGCCCTGGGGAATGCCACTTGTTACCGGTTTAAAGTCAGACCTAGCTCCCGCAACTCTTACCATGTGGGTTCTGTCTGTGAGCCAGTTGGCAACCCATCTCATGACGTAGGGGTTTATGTTCAGGCTGGTGAGCTTGTCTATGATACCTGAGTGGGGAATGGTGTCAAAGGCCTTTGTGAGGTCTAGGTAAGCTGCATGGACCACCTTTCCCTTGTCTGTAGCCTTGGTAACTGTCTCAAAGAAGTCCACCAGTTTTAGGAGGCATGATCTGCCCTTAAGAAAGCCAAACTGGGTAGGGTCCAGTGTTTGGAGATTTCCAGTGTCTCTGTTAATGAGATCCATGATGATGCGCTCCATAGCTTTGCAGACCAAGCTGGTCAGGCTTATAGGGTGAAAGTTCCCGGGGTCTGTTGTGGCTCCACTTTTGTGGAGTGGAATAACCGTTGCTGTGCGCCACTCTGTGGGCACATAGCCTGTGGAGAGGCTGAGTTTAAACAGTGTGTTTAGGTGAGGGGTTAGTTCATCTTTGAGCTTGTGTAGGATGCAGCCTGGGACACCTTCCGGTCCCATTGATGCTGGGTTTTTGGCTTTGGAGAGGGCTGTTTTAACCTGAGTGTTTGTGATTTCAGGGGCACTACATTCTTCTGGTATAGTTATGGGCCCTTTTGGGGGTGAGAGGAGGGTGAAGTTTGTACTGAACCTATCTGCCAGGATGTTGGCTATATCGGTCGGTTCAGTGTATTTTGTGCTATTCTGCACTAATTCCGAGCAGATCTGAGAATTGCCACTTAGATTCTTGACATAGCTAAAGAATGCCTTGTGGTTATCTTTGGAGTCCATGGCAATTTTTCTTTTGAAGCTAGCCTCGGATGATTTTATGAGGGAACATAGTTTCTTGCTGATACTGATCAGGGATGTCTTCCCTTCTTGGGATTTTACTCTTTTCTGTACTAGTTTCCTCCTTCTATTGTCTAGCTTGTTTATGGCAGGGATCCACCAGACTGGTTTTCTTTTCTTGGAGGAGTGAGTCTTGGTTTTGTTTGGGATAGCAAGATCCTTGCATTCTTGTAGGTGCCCATAGAGTGCATTAGTAAAGGATTTTGCAGCTTTGACAGCGTTATCCTTTAGCATGGGGGCTTTGAAACTTCCCACCTCGGTCTTAAGTAACGTGAAGTTTGCTTTTGAAAAGTTTTTCACGGTGGTTTCTTTGACCGGGGGTGGTGGCGGAATGTGGATATCCAGAGCGATTACTTTATGGTCATATCTAACCAGCAAGGGGTTGTCCTCCGGTGTGGAACACCGGTCGCCCATATTGGTGATGACCAAGTCCAGTATGTTGTCACCTCTGGTGGGGGTGTTGACCAGTTGATCCAGGGTGTTTGAGTTTTTAAATTCTAGGAAATGTTGGGCAAGGGAGTTTGTAATTGAGTAGTTCTCCCAGTTAATGTTTGGGTAATTGAAATCACCCAATATCAGGGTGTTTGGTAGGACCTTTATGTTGCCCAGTGTTTCCAGGAATGCGGAGTGGGGGTCCTGGGACATGGTGGGTGATCTGTAGCAAGCTATAATTTGAATAGCAGTTTTGCCCATTGTTAGTTGCACGTGGATGATCTCTGAAGCATCGTGCTGTGCCACTAACCTGGAGGTGTGGGTATCCTTGATGAATATGGATACTCCCCCACCTTCTGTATTTCGGTCCAGGTTTTGTGGCCAAAACGTATGGTATGAGTTGTAGCCTGGTAGTGCTGGGGTGCTCTCTGGAGCCTTAAACCAGGTTTCTGTTACTGCACATAGACTTCTAGCATTGAGTAATTGAGTAGCATTACCCTCAGTTTTTTGTTACTTGTGCTATTTACGGCGGTGGGTTTGTCTTTTGAGCCTTGCCTAAAAAGGCACTATGGGGGTGGCAAGAGCCTTGGCCAGTATTCGAAAGCCTAAGGGTGACAGGTGCAAGCCGTCTCTAGCGAAGCAGTGTTGCTTGTCGTGCATGTCATCCCAGGCAGACAGACACTGGATCCCCTTTGAATGACACCAGAAGCTTAGCCAATTGTTGAAATTGATAATTTTTTCTCTATACCGTGGTATCATTCTTGTTGAGGGCAGGATGCTACTCAGGGTTAGGGTCATACCTGCCTGGGCTATGTGATCAGAGAGCTCCTCTATGTCTCTTTTCATGTAGTCCAGGGAAGTACGGCTCAGGTCATTCACACCAACATGGACAATGACAGAGTCATATTTGTACTTGTTTTGGAGTGACCTGAGTGCTTGTGTTATGTGGCGGATCCTGGCACCTGATAGGCAGCTGACAGTAGCCTTCTTCTTGTTCAGCCTTGTGAGTGGGACGTCAGTGTGCCTGACTATAGAGTCACCTATTACTAGTGTGTTGGGTATGTTATTTTGCCTTAAGGGCTATGATTGTGTGGCACACTAGTTTTGTAAAGTATGTGTTTCATGGTTTGTGTTGGGGGGTGGAGGTTGCTTGGATGTCTGCTTTGGAGGTCTCTGTTCTTTTGCAGATTTTTATTTAGAGCCTCCGAGTATGTTTTTGTGTATTTATGTGTGTTTTTTGCTGGTGCTGGTTTCATAGGTCTATGTGAGACTGGTGATGGGATGCAAGTAATTCCCTTCTCCTCTTGACTGCCTGGTCCAGTCTTGGGTTGAGAGAGCTTAGCCTCCAGTTCGGCTGTATAATTGCATCCCTCGCATGTATTAGTGTTTGGTGGAAGGAGGAGAGGGTTGTCTGTGTACATGAGGCAATTGTAACATTGCCTCAAAATGCCCAGATTCACCAGTTGGATCAGAGAGTACACCTGAAACTGCCCTTTGGACATGCTTGGATAGGTACAGTGAACTGTTTTACTGATTGGCTGGTAAGGTCGAATAGAGAGCCTTGTCCTTCTCTACAGTATAGGGGGGTCTAGTGCTAAGGTTTATTAGTGCTTGCTATGAGTTTTGAGCAAGTGCTGAAAAATTGAAGAGTAGACATTGTGGAGCCAGGAATAATTAGCCCAAAATGGCCAATAAACTACTAATTTCTGGGCTGAAACCACTCATCCCGGGACAGATAGGCTGTTCAAAGCTCCCTCTCTCACAGTGAACAGAGAAACTTCCTTCTATCCAAGTAAGGTATGGGCAAACACAGAAACTTGTAACACAGCCCTGAATTCAGCACTAACCTGAAAACTGGACTATACTAGCTTAGAAATACCGAACCCAAAACAGCGAACGCTGAAAATAGCAAAGCTGTAGAACATTGACTTCTTTCCTAGGGAAAGAATTCGGTGGGCTGTTTCTGCCGCTTCGCTTATTTCTCCACTGTGGTGCGAAGGTTACAGACTGGGTTAAGGTAAGTGTGCGAACGGACCACGTTAAGGCGAGTGTGGGAATGGGATAGTTAGGGACCTTAGGGTTAGGGAATGGGTAAGGTGAGTGTGTGATAGTTATGGGCCTTAGGGTCAGGGAGCGGGTAAGGTGAGTGTGCAATAGTTAGGGACCTTAGGGTTAGGGAGTGGGTAAGGTGAGTGTGCGATTGTTAGGGATCTTAGGGTTAGGGAGCTGGTAAGGTGAGTGTGTGATAGTTAGGGACCTTAGAGTTAAGGTTTGGGTTAAGGTAAGTGGATCGATAGTAGTGTATGTACGGTTTAGTGTTGGGTTAGAAGTAGAATTTTAAGTGTATATGGGTGGATTACTTTTTTTGGTGTACTTGTGTTGTGTGTGTTTCTCGGAACAGCAAATTTTTTCCCTGGGAAAAAAATTGCTGTTCTAAGCTTTCAATTATATCATATTTCGAAATTCTAAGTTCGAGCTTATGGCGTTTACTATTTTGGGATTTTGATTATGTGATATAAACCTGACCATCAGGTGATCCAGTATAGCCTCCATAAGAAGACGTCTGTCACTATTGCTGAAGTAAATGTATCTAGTATCGTAATTTTCTGATACATGGATTCATGAGATATCATTTTCTGTTCAAAGTATTCCATTTTTAGTAGCCATCTGCATTTTTTCACATGGTTGATAGAAATATCAACAGCTGTTCTAAGGTTCTACCTCCCTATATTCCTTATAGGTGACTGGATGAGAAATTTATTTTACAGTTGCAGTTTGCACATATGGCACTCATTCATTCATTCGTTAAAGGGTATAATTCAGTTCAGAGTTGTGGGGGAGCTAGAGCCTGTAACATCAGTCAGTGAGCTCAAGGCAAGGAAACTAATCTTAGTTATGTTTACAATCTGTTGCAGGATACAGGCATTCACACATGGCATTGATATCTGTGGGTAGTTTGAAGGATTGCTAGTTGACCAATAGCATGCTTTTGTGACGTGAGATATGCAAACATACCAGAGGACCATGTGGAAATTCAGGCAGACACTGCAAGGAAGGCACCAAGCACTGTCAGGCCTCAACAGTAACCACTGTGTCAGTGTGCTGGTGAGTTTTCTGACACTCACTATTCCATTTTCATTCAACCTAAAATTAAACCCTCTGTTTTCTCCTAGACCCCTTTTTTTAGTAAGTTCCCCATTCTTTTTTCGTTTTGTTTACCTTACCTCAGAAAATAAGCTTTAGAAGTAGAATTAGTGGCTTCTCCTTCTGTGATCTGCAGCTTCTCATATTTAGCACTTCCAACAGCAAAAAAAGAAAATAAAAAGGATTTCTGCCCTTTCTACTGGAACACCAATCAGGTGTCCAGATATACACCCTGTATCTGCACCTCAGCCCTCCTCCTACCTTACATTTTATTTTATATTAAAAAAATTTCTTTCAATTTGTAGCAAGCACTTGCTACAGTTTATACTCTGCACAGAGCATTACAGCTCTCAGGTTTTAAGTAACTGTTTTAAACTTTAGAAAACTGTTTGCTACAATGTTTCAAGCAGTTGTTACAGACAGTTTACACCAGGCAGGGAGTGCTACACTGCACAGGTATGATTGTAAATGCAGTACTGGATTTTAAAAGCCAGTATGCATTAAAGAGTGGTTGGGGTTGGCCAACAATGCCCCTGAACACTTTGCTGCCAGGTCAGTTGCCCCTTTTGCCCCATGCTAGCTACAGTTCTGATGTAATGATCAGTAAAAGAAGATACTAAGCTAAATTGTGGTTATTTTAAAAGTGTGTATATATGTGTGTGTGTGTGTGTGTGTGTGTGTGTGTGTGTGTGTGTGTGTGTGTGTGTGTATATATGTGTATTTATGTATGTATGTACAAGGACGCCCAGACTATATTTTTGATGTCTGGGAAGTCTAGAAGTTTTTTCGGTAGTTTGAGGAGGCTGTTTATGTCAGAACATGATGTGAACCACCTCTGTTATAATCTAATCTTGATGTTTACCTATCAGTTTCTTTTACAGAAATGCTTAAATGTTGACATACACATGTGCGTGACCTGCAGTCACATACACATACACCCAACAACATCACAAATGAAGAAACGAATGAAGAATAAAACCACCGACTGATGATCCAACACTGTAGTATATTAAAAAGCACACTCTGACATCTCGGATATAACAAGCCTTCAAGGAGTATAACATTTGTACAACACAACCTGCCGAAATACACCCTTCAGTTAAACAATTACATTTAGGCTATATAATAAAACAATGAATTAATCAAATTAAATAAGATATCTTCAATTAATTTCATTGTTTAACCCATTAGGAGTTAAATTGTCAAATTTTGAAATATATGTTGACTCCTTTACTAGCAATTGATTTTTCAAGTCATGTTCATCATTAAATATTATTTTTTTCTAAAATAGTACCCTTAAGATTCCCACTATTGCCATTATGATATTTATTAAAATGTGCAGCTAAAGCACTTTCCTTTTTATTTCTAATTATATCCCTGATGTGCTCCAATAAACATATTTTAAAGGGTCTCATACACATACACCCATCTGGTAGGATGCACATCTGCACACACACACACACACACACACACACACACACACACACACACACACACACACACACACACACACACACACACACACACACACATATATGTGCACACACACACACACACACACACACACACACACACACACACACACACACACACACACATGCATACATACACACAGAAACTGTTTCCATTGCAGGCTGTTCTGTTGTCTTACATTTGAATATTTTCTGTATGGTGTGATTCTCATTTTCTGTAATACAGCTGAATGCCTTAAACATCACATGTGAAGGTGTTCTAACATAGGCTTTCTGATTCTAAAATATGTAATTTTTACTTTCCTTTCTTCATTGAATTGTGTTTATAACATTTAATAAACTTGTGTTTGTATTTCGTGTATACTGAACAGCTGCCATGTACTGTACTATCTTATTCTGAGTCAAAAGTTTTTTTTTTTCTTTTTGCACAACCTTTTTACCCAATGATGGCTTGAACAGAACTTTTGATTAAGGAAAGAAACTATGTTGCTGTTCAGCTTTAGTTTTTCTTGCATCTTTTCCACATACCTTTCTTAACCAAGTAAGTACAGCAATAACCACTTAGGAAATAACTCAGTAAAGCCAGAGCCTCCAGAAGCCTTTGGGTTATGTATGTTGTGAAATACATTTAGAGCAGTTTCCCAGCATTTTAATTCAATTATAGCCTAAATAAAAATCAGGAGTATGAAAATAATTTCAGTCTTATTTTTTTGTTTGTTTTCTTTCAAGAAAGACATAAGTTGTATCAAAGGCATGATGTTCAAAGATGGCAAACTAGTAACTCTTGAGTTGTTGTCTGGATACACAAGTCCTGTCTGGGAACTGCCTGCCTATGCATCCCTTTGGTGTTAGACTGGGATGAGGTTTGAATTGCCACAGGCATGTATTTCAAGTGACTGGTGACATATGTATACACAGCATGTCTCCTCACTCCTCAACCCAAACTGTCAAAGGCAGCTACTTGTATACATGCTTAAAGTGTGATTGTGAGGAAAGTGAAAAGAAAGGATTACAGTAATGCATTCTTCTTTGTTGCTCCTAGACAGGACACTGCCCCTGCACACGCTATAGTAACTTTCTTTGTGCAGCTTTGAGGTCTGTGAGAAAAGTAAAAAAAACAATGACCACAATGTCCTCAACCCAAAACACAAGCTATAATAACCTCATGTGCACACCTCTAAGGTTTGACTATGATGGAAATAAAGTAACAACAACACAAATCCCCCCCCCCCCCAACACACACATAACCTACAGCAGATTTCTGTACATAGACATCTGAGCAGGGATAGTTTTAGAATAGCTGCAGTTGAGAGCAGAGGCCATTATCAGCTTTATCCTACCAGGGTCATATCACAGCCCTGTTCAGATTAAAGAGCATAATCAGAAAATTAATACATTTTTCCTCCTCATTTTTCCCCAACCAGCAGCAGATTCTGTGGGGTTCCCACACAGTCATGAGTGATTAAGGGAGCCCCCTGTATCCAGTTATAGAGTCTGGGGAGTGGATCCCAAAACTATTAGAAGATGTAAGTGTCTGAATGTTCTGTGATACTTTATGTTCATTACCTCTGAAATATAATTATTAGCTACATTTTTTAACTGATATCCAGAAGAATAATCTGTGTGTCCTGGCATTATTGGGTGTGTGCACAGATATAAATCACTGATATTATTGACACACATACACACACACACACACACACACACACACACACACACACACACACACACACACACACACACACACACACACACACACACACACACACGCATAAACCATAGAAATACTAGTTTTGTACTTATTTCAACAATACATTGTGCAACACTGGTGCTGACACACCAGATCAGTGCCTGGTGTTTAACAGCCATCAAACAGCAGCAGGGTTAAGTCATTTTTATGTACTTCAGTGAGGACTAATGCAAACCTGTCACTGTCCCTGATTTCACAGACTTTCCCTGATTTTTCTCATAATTTTGCTCTATCCATCGAAAAGGTTTGATTTGCTTGTAAATCATTCAGAACTACAGACAGTCAATAAATCCAGCCGTCAGAGTTTCATACTTACTGTCCAAAAAATGCATGTTGATACAAAAGGTGTTATAGTATTAACTTTTAAATTGAATTAGAGTAATATTTAAAACTTGTTCCTGATTTTAAACCTTTATTCTGCTGTTATATATGTGAAGGCTGCCAGCCTAGCCAGATAGAATTTTATAGATAATTCTATCATTTGTAAATATGAATGTTGAATTACAGACTGGTGGACCTCGTAAAAGCCTTCAATACAATACCCCACTCGGGCATTATAGATAAGCTCACCAGTTTAAATATAAAACCCTATGTCACTAGATGGGTTGCAAACTGGCTCAAGGACAGAACCCACATGGTTAGAATTGCTGGAGTCATGTCAGACTCCAAACCAGTTACAAGTGGCGTCCCACAAGGCTCAGTCCTGGGACCTCTCTTGTTCGGTATATATTTCTCTGAGGTACAGGCCAATATGGAAGGACTGTGGCTAACCAAGTTCGCAGATGACTGCAAACTGAGCGCCATAATTGACTCTCCAGCCGACACAAGCATCCTCCAAAAGGGCCTCATAGAAACAGACAACTGGTGCCAGAGCCATGGCCTCAAGCTAAACGCCAAAAAGTATATAGTCATCCCCTTCGGCAAAAACAAAGTGCCCACAAATTACCACATAGATGGTAATCCATTAAGTACGGAAGAAGTAATTAGGGACCTGGGGACCCAAGTTGATAGCAATCTGTCATTCAACAACCACGTGGCCAAAGTGGTTAGAAAATCATTTTATATAGCCCACCTAATCATGAAGTGATTCACATCTAGATCAGGGGAGGTCATCGTGCCTCTTTACTCATCTCTCATCAGGCCCATAATTGAGTACAATGCCCCTTTTGGGGTGTACCTTACCAGACACCTGCAGCAACTGGAAAGATCCCAAAAGTACCTCACCAAGAGGATCAAAGGGCTCAAACAGATGCCATATGCTGCCCGGTTAAAGAAACTCCAGCTCTACTCAGTGGCATACTGCCTGCTCAGAGGCGATCTGTGCCTGACGTATAAAGCCATGTCCAACCCGGAATTAATGGACATGCTGCACCTCAGAAAATCCAAATCCCATCGAGCTACGCGCTCGAGAGACTTGAACCTCAGCACTGAAATAAATAGGACATGCTGGAGGGACAGATTCATAACCCAGAGGCTCCCTTCACTCTGGAATAAAATCCCAGTCCAGGTTAGGCTGAGTCCCTCATTGACTCTCTTCAAGAGGAATCTTGATGAGTGGATAGGAGATCATAGATTTACTCCGGGTATCACTTCTGTGTCACTGTTAGACAGATGCACAGTATACTAACCTCGAAAAAGGTCATAGCAAATTCATTTTAAAATGGGTGGCGAAAGCCAATCACACTCTGGCTAGGCTTGTAAATGCCCTAGGGCAGATAGCCTAGTATGAACCTATGAACCTATGAAATGAAAGACTATGCTGTGAAATGTTGAACTTAAAACAATGTAGCAACATTGCCCTCTGCTGTAAAGAAAGCTAAGTCAAGCATTTCTTGTCTGTCCTTTGAAATTAAAATTACTTCATGCCTGCCCCCTGTAGTTAAAGATTTGGAGTCATTCCGTCTGGGCTAGCACATTCTTTCTATTGTTTTAACCAAGAGTTAGATTGCTAGATTTAAACACGCAAATGTATTTTTATCACTCTGGTTTCTGCCTAGGTGTAAAAGAATTTAAATGCAGTTTATGTTAGCCTGGGAACACCAGGAAGGGTGAAGAACAATGTAATGTTTATCAGAACTGCAATTTCAATTTAAACAGAGAGAACCAGAATTATTGAGCATTTTTGTCTTGACTGTCCAACTCATCAGCACTGTCTTGCTCTAGATTTAAGTTATCTTAGACATGTGTTTTCTTTTAGAAATAGCTAGGACCTAGAAAGATGAGATTGTGTTTTTCTGTGATGTCAGAACTGTACTACTGATTTATTTTAAGTATTTATCTGTGATCTCTGAACTCTTGACTGGCACTGTGTAGTAGAAAGTGTTCTCTTTGGTTTTAATTATTTATTATTAAACATTTTTAAAACCTTTTAACTGTGGCTGTTTTGTGCAGAGGCAATTTAAGCTCTTAAGAGTACTTGCATGCCTTTGGTAAAACTGTACAAAGCCACTCTAATAGCTTTAGCCCTGGGTTATACTACCAATTGGATAATAATATTGCACAGTAATAATTGGACACCCTTTTAAGTGCCTTTGAGTAGCTGATAAATATTAGCTGGGTGGTGGCAGGGATTTCTACCATGTAGTCTGGGTAAAAGGAGCACAGCTGGAGAACCTGTGCCAGCCTTCCCCAGAAGTGTCTGTGTGGTTGTATAAACTCTTATCTCAAAGTGTGTGTGTGTGTGTCAGCTACATGGGCAGGGACAGGAAGCACTGGTTGGACAGAGAGGGTGCTGGAGATTTTAGCTTGCCCAGCTGGCTGAGATCTGGACCCTATAGCTGTGCCAGTGGGGAGTCTTATTGGGGACCTGGAGAGCAAGGGAGCAACCAGCCCCAGACTGACTGTGGTCTCTGTGTGCACTTAAGGGAAATTGCACTTTACTGTGTATATTTGTTATCCTTTCCTCATATATGAGATGCCCTCTCTGGTGTTAGTGGTGAAGATTGAGGCTCCTTGATTGCTGGGCAAGGATGCGGGCATCACATATTAATTGTTTGGCAGTGGTGGGATATCCACACCACATATTAATTGGTTGGTAAATACTAATTGGCTTGTAGTGGTGCGGGTAGAGTGAATTCCTGTAGCTTGTGTATAGTGAGCTTTGAAGGTGTTTTATACTCTAAAACAGCCACGCAGTGAATATTCAGAGCTCAGATCACAATTGTTTTATTTTGTTTGTTAGCTTAGTTAGTCAGGGTGAGCAGGCAGCATGTCAGCAGAGGAGTATGGAAAGCTGACAAGGAGTCCGCTGTCAGAGTTGTGTCAGGCTAGGGGACTGGTTCATGGAAACTTGACTAAGGCAGACCTGATTGCTGCCTTGGTTACAGCTGCATCAGAAAACAGCAACCAGGAGGACAATCAGACTGGCAGTGGAGATATAATGCCCTCGGAGACTGGACAGCTCAACCATTCTGCAGTGGACTTAAAAATCCAGATGGAGCTAAAGAAATGTGAGTTGGAGGCCAGGCATATAGAATTAGAAGCAGTTGAGAGACTGAGGTGTCTAGAGAGTGAGGAGAATAAGAAACCGCTACACCTAGAAGCTGAGGAAAAAGAGAGGCAGAGGCAGCATGAGAAGGAGATACTGACTCTTCGCCAGAGTCATGGAGGTAATGGGGAAGGGAGTAACTGGACCCCAGAAGCACAAAAGGTCAGTAAATTTCTTCCATAGTTTAAAGAGGGGGATAATTTTGATAGTTTCATCCATATGTTTGAGAGGGTCTGTAAACAGTATGAAGCTGACCAAGGGCTCTGGGTACAGTTCCTGACCCCCTTTCTCTGTGGTAAAGCTGTAACTGTACTGTCTAAAATGTCTGACATTGCATGTTTTGATTATACTGCTGTTAAGAAATTTATTTTAGAACTGTTTAAGCTAACACCTGAAAGATATAGGAAAAAGTTTCATGAGCATAGACACAAGGCAGATGAAAGTGTGTGTGAATATGTTGCTGATCTGAGCACTTATTTCCATAGGTGGGTGAGTGGGTTCTAGGTCACCACTTCTGAAGGGCTGGCAGACCTTTTGGTGAGGGAACAAACCCTTAGCACTTTGCCTGAGGACATGAGGATCTGGTTAGCTGATAGACAATGTGCTACTTCAGATGAGTTGGGGAAGAATGGAGACCTATACCTGGCAAGCACGGCAGACCTGCACAGGAAGGGGCCCCAGTACTGCTCATGGGTCTAAAGGAACCCATGGTGGGCAGCACAGACTGCCCCAACAGAATCTGCCAGTAGCAGGGGAAGCCACTAGTCCAGGTACACGTCCAGGAGCTAGGGTTAAATGTTTTGAATGCAACCTGTGGGACCATGTGGGATACAGGTGTCTACAGAGGCAAGGTGGGGAACCAAAGGTGAGGTAGCCAGAAAGTGGGAAAGGCAAAATGCCAATAATAGGTTGTCTTGGGACAACAAGGGTACCACACTACCACCAGAGGCAATATCCTATTGTAGTGAATGGCAAAGAGGTCATTGCCAAGAGAGACACAGCCTCTGATATAACCATTGTAAAGCCTACAATGGTTACAGAGGAGCACTACTTGCCTGGGAAGTCTACTCCAGTCAGGGCTTTAGGAGGGATCCCATTCCAAATACCTTTGGCTAGGATTCACCTTGACTGGGAGGATGGAAAAGGAAGCCAGCAAGTAGGTGTGTTTGAGGATATACCTGCAGATGTCCTGATAGGAAATAATTTTGATAGTGCAGTATCCTGAGCTTGTGCAGTTACACCAGGTCAGGCTTGGAGACAAGCAGGTAAGTCTGATAGCCTGGGGGAGACCCAAACAGACTGCATACTTGCAGCCAGGATTGGTGAGGTGGTTACTTCAGGGAGAGAGATACTCTATAGCAGTGAAACTGAAGGTGAGCCACAGGTGCTTGGGGGTACTGATGGTTCCTTGGATAGAGTGACTGCAAAGGTAGAGGTGAGTAGTAGTACCCAGGCTGATACGGAGGCACCACTGTCAGAGGATGCCAGACCTGCTGTGGATGGGAAGCTGGGAAGGGTTACAAGGAGAGAGTTGAGACAGGCTCAGCTCTCAGATCCTACATTGCAAGGCCTGAGGCAGGTAGCTAGGAAGGCACCTGATTCTCAAGAAAAGGGGTAATCTGTATACTGGGACAAAGGATTACTATACAGAGAGTGGACCCCTGAGGGAGGGCTAGAAGGTGAGAGAGTACAAGCAGTTGGTAGTGCCTAAAGCCTGCCATCTGGTGCTTCTAGCCATAGCCCATGATATTCCCTTTGCAGGTCATATGGGCATAAAATGTACAAAGAGGCATATTATGCAGAACTTCTATTGACCTGGAATTTCCAGAGATGTAACAGGGTACTACAGGACCTGTGAGCAGTGCCAAAAGGTAGGCAAGGCAGGAGACAAGGTGAGAGCTCCTTTGATGCCTTTGCCTGTGATTGAGGAGCCATTTAAGAGGGTAGCTATGGATATTGTGGGTCCTCTGAATACCCCAAGTTCCACAGGGAAAAAGTATATCCTAGTGGTAGTGGATTATGCTACACAATACCCTGAGGCAGTGGCTTTTTGTCCTATATTGAGGCAGAGAAGGTGGAAAATGCTTTGTTAGAGATTTTCAGCAGGGTAGGTTTCCCAAAAGAATACTGACTGACAGAGGTGCCATTTTCATGTCAGACCTGCTGGCTTGTCTGTGGAAGTCCTCTGGGGTGAAGCACATGAAGACTACACCCTACCATCCCCAGACTAATGGTCTTGTTGAGAGATTAATCTCTACAATCAAGTTCATGCTATGGGCATTTGCAGATCAGTTAAAAGGGATTGGGACAAATATTTGCTCCATCTGTTGTTTGCTTACAGAGAAGTTCTCCAGGAATCCACAGTTTTTTCACCCTTTGAGTTGCTGTGTAGGCATAGGGTGAGGGGACCTCTAGATTTAATTTGAGATGAGTGGGAAGGTGAATGCGAATCTCACAAGGAGTCTGTTGTGGCATACATCCTAAACCTCAGGACAAGGCTGAGGGAACACACGGGCTTGGCCCAAGAGAACCTGGCAGAAGCCCAACAACAGAAAAAGGTGTGGTATGACTGGAATGCTCGAGCTAGAGAGTATGCTGTGGGGCAGCAGGTAATGGTTCTCATTCCTATCAGACACAACAAGCTGCAAGCAGCTTGGGAGGGTCCCTACAAGGTGGTAAGAAAGATAAGTAATGTTAACTACATGGTGGAACTGCTAGGCAGACAGCAGGGGCACATATTGTACCATGTTAACATGATGAAACCTAACCATGATAGGGAGGCCCTTGGGCTGAGCATTTGCAGTGGATTGCAGAAGGAGTCTGATGGAGATCTGGGGACTGATCTCCTCAGTGAGGCTTGGGCTGACACCTCAGTGGAAGGGGTAGCAATGCCCCAGCAGCTATCACCTACCCAGGTTTGAGAAATCCGATCAGTGTTGCAGGAATATGGGGACATGCTCACTGGCAAACCAGGGTGCACCCACCTGGGGCAGCACCAAGTGGATACAGGACCCCAAAGGCTTACTAGGCAGGCCCCTTATAGAGTGTCTGAGAGAGTCAAACAGACTCTGAGGGAGGAGGTACAGGAGATGTTGGAACTAGAGGCGATTCAAGAGTCCAACAGTCCCTGGGCCTCCCCAGTGGTGCTGGTGCCAAAGAAGGATGGCAGCACCAGGTTCTATGTGAACTACAGGAAATTAAATAGTCACACAGAGTCGGATGCTTATCCCATGTGTAGGACGGATGAGGCCCTAGAGCAGCTGGGTGGGGCTAGGTATCTTACAACCATTGATCTTACCAAGGGTTACTGGCAGGTGCCCTTGACTCCCAGTGCTAGAGAAAAGTCAGCCTTTGTGACTCCTTTTGGCTTGTATGAGTTCACAAAGATGCCCTTTGGGATGAAGAATGCCCCAGCGACTTTCCAGAGGCTGGTAGATTATATCCTAGCAGGAGCAGGAGGGTTTGCCCTTGCTTACCTAGATGATATTGCCATCTACAGCTATTCCTGACCAGAGCACCTTCAGCATGTCCGGGAGGTGCTGGGCAGACTACAGAGGGCAGGGTTGACCATTAAGCCAAGCAAATGTCAGATGGGTATAGCAGAGGTCTCCTACCTAGGACAAGGAGTGGGGAGTGGCAACATAAGTCCAGAACCTGCCATATTGGAAGCTATTCAGGCATGGCCTGCACCTGTTACCTAAAAAGCAGATTAGGGCATTTTTAGGGACTGCAGGGTATGACAGAAAGTTCGTCCCCAGTTATAGTACCATAGCTGCTCCCCTTACATACCTGACAAGGAAGAAATGGCCAGATAAGGTAATGTGGACCCCAGCATGTGAGCAGGCATTCCAGACGCTTAAAGAAGCTTTGGGAGGACCCCCTGTGTTAGCCAGTCCATATTCAAGCAAATAATTTGCTGTGCAGGTGGATGCTTCAAGCCATGGGGTGGGGGCTGTACTTAGCCAGATTTCTTCAGAGGGTGAAGAGCACCCAGTGGTTTATCTCAGTCTTTGGCTCCAACCCTGGGAGGAATGCTATGCAGCTGTAGAAAAGGAATGTCTAGCCATAGTGTGGACACTGCAGAAACTTCAGCCTTATCTGTATGGAAGAAAAGTCACTTTTATGACAGATCACAACCCACTAACATGGTTAAGCAGAGTCAGCCAGCAAAATGCCAAGTTGCTAAGATGGAGCCAAGGGTTGCAAGCATATGATATGTCAGTGCAGCACCGCAGTGGGAGTAGCAATGCCAATGCAGATGGGCTCTCAAGACAGGGAATGGGGTAGGTATACTCAGATAGACCTGACCCTCTCAAGCGGCATTTCTCAAGGGCCACTTGAAAAACTAGCTTGAGTTCTCTGTGGGGGGGGGGGGGTGAAAGCTGCCAGCCTTGTCAGATAGAATTTTGTAGATAATTCTATCATTTGCAAATATGAATGTTGAATTGCAGACTTGTTTTCTTAAATGATAGATTGTGCTATTGATTGACCTTAGCAACATTTCCCGCTGCTGTAAAAAAAGCTAAGCCAAGCATTTCTTGTCTGTCCTTTGAAATTAAAATTACTTCATGCCTGTCCTTTGAAGTTAAAGATTCGGAGACATTCCGTCTAGGCTAGCACATTCTTTTTTATTGTTTTAACCAAGAGTTAGATTGCTAGCTTTAAACATGCAAATGTATTTTTATTGCTCTGGTTTTTGCCTAGGTGTTAAAGAATGTAGATGCAGTTTCTGTTAGCCTGGGAACACCAGGAAGGGTGAAGAATGATATGATGTTTATCAGAACTGCAATTTCAATTTAAACCGAGAGAACCAGAGATTACTGAGCATTTTTGTCTTGACTATCCAACTCATTAGCACTATCTTGCTCTAGATGTAAGTTATCTTAGACTTGTGTTTTCTTTTAGAAATAGCTAGGAACTAGAAAGATTAGATTAAGTGTTTTTTCTGCGATGTCAGAACTGTACTACTAATTTATTTTAAGTATTTCTCTGTGATCTCTGAACTCTTGACTGGCACTGTGTAGTCAAAAGTATTGTCTTGTGGTTTTAATTATTTATTATTAAATATTTTTAAAACCTTTTAACTGTGGCTGTTTTGTGTAGAGATAATTTAAGCTCTTAAGAGTACTTGCATGCCTTTGGTGAAACTGTACAAAGCCACTCTAAATAGCTTTAGCCCTGGGTTATACTACCAATTGCATAATAATATTGCACAGTAATAATTGGACACCCTTTTAAGGGCTTTTGAGTAGCTGGTAAATATTAGCTAGGTGGTGGCAAGGATTTCTACCATATAGTCTGGGTAAAAGGGGCACAGCTGGAGAACCTCTGCCAGCCTTCCCCAGAAGTGTCTGTGTGGTTATATAAACTTATCTCAAAGTGTGTGTGTGTCAGCTACATGGGTAGGGACACAAAGCACTGGTTGGACAGAGAGAATGCTAGGGATTTTTGCTTGCCCAACTGGCTGAGATCTGGACCCTATAGCTGTGCCAATGGGGAGTCTTACTGGGGACCTGGAGAGCAAGGGAGAGACCAACCCCAGACTGACTGTGTTCTCTGTGTGCTCTTAAGGGGAATTGCACTTTACTGTGTGTATTTGTTATCCTTTCCTCATATATGAGACACCCTCTGTGGTGTTAGTGGTGAGTGTTAAGTATCCTTTATTGCTGGGCCAGGGTGTGGGCATCACAATATATATTGCACTGAATTCTTTTGCAAAGAAGTTGAAAGTTGTGGGATCTGGTGTTCTGCCAGTAATTAAAAAATAGCCTGAAAGGGAAAACCATCCCTGAAGATCAGAAGCATCAGCTTTTCTTAAAATCCAGAGTTTGCACTGGTATCAGTCACTGCTGATCTCTCTAATCATTATCTTGCTTAAGTTCATTATTAGGTTTATCCTAACAGGGTCATATCACAAACCTATTTGGGTTAAAGATCATAATCATAAAGTTAATACATTTTTTCTCCTCATTCTTCCCCAACCAACAACAACTTTTGTGGAGCACCCGCACAGTCAAGGGTGGTTAAATGGGCTCCCTTGAAGCCACGGGAATTGCAAGTACCTAAGCTGGCTATGTTGTTAATTTTAATAGAGTGAATGTACACTAACAGATTTTAACTAAGCCAGGGGTGCTATGTCAGTCACAAAATATTTAATTAAACTTTGAAGCATGTTGCTTGATAAAACACTGTTAATATAACCAGAGATATCTTTGAATTTTAAAGGCAATATAAATAAGAGTTATTACCAGCTGGTCTATTAAGTATACACAGTTGCTGTATTAGCTTTTGTTTGTTTGACAGATGCTGCAAAATATCAAGGTAAGATAACTTGCTGTGGTAGGGGGCCCGTCAGCAGCAGGGGTCCCCCAGCGACCGCAGGGTTCACTGGTGCCTAAAGCCAGCTATGTGTGTATCCTTGCAGTGTTACATTGGAGTGTAAGTAAAGACACACAGGGCCAGAGGCATATATTATATAGCTATGGGTCTGGGGAGGAAACCAGAGCACCCATATAACATCTGCCCAAAGACAGAGAGTAAGTACATACAAACTCCAGAAACTCAACCACAGAAGCAAACACATTATGATGGCCATGCAGCATGCTGTGCCACTGTACCAATAGCCAGTTAACACCACACACAGCCTACCCAGACATCCACACAGTCACTTATTGTGTACAGAGCTGCTGTTTGTCAAGAAAAGTTAACAAAATCCTGATCAACTTGCTTCTGTTAGATACATTGTAATACCTGTCCCCCACACGAAGTCATTATCATTATCAAGAACCCAGTATCCATCAGTTATAGACACCTGTGTGACTGTGACTACATATTTCAGAACTTTGATTGAGATTAAATAAATGAATACATATGTAAATAACTGCCACACAAGAATGTATATTCACAGGTCATTGTTCTCAGAATACAGTGTGCAATACACTGCAACCCCCCAGCCCCATATCCCTCAACTTCTTAGTTCAAGAATGAAGTAGAAAGCTAAAATATAATTGGAGACAAATACAATTAGGGACAGCAGTGTGCTGAGAAGATGCATTCCTGTGCTGTCATTATATACTTAGAAATTTGCCAGAATAAAAAGCTTTGCATTAGCATGCTTTTGTCCGAATGCAATCAAATCGGAAATTCAAACGCCTGTTATTATTTTGCAACTGCAGCTTTCATTGATATGACAGGAGAAAACCACAAACATTTTGAGGAACAGACCAGAATATAAGGCACATCATGCACATGAATCTAGCATTACTAACAAGAGACCGACCGGTAATGAATGGGTAAACCATAATAGCAGTAGTAGTAGCTAGAACACATACATATACAGAGTATCTTTATAGCTACATAGAAAGAAATGTATTCCTAAATGGAGTGTAATGTACAAGATTTAATCCTTGAAGATAGCTAGCATTAGGCAGCAGAGACAGATATAGACAGTTTGCAGTTGCATTACAGTAAAATATTGCTATGATATCGAAAAAAAAATGTTGACAGAGTACGCCCACTAAAAATATTGACCCTTTTCAGGGGGTAACACATAAGCAATGCCTGGTTAAGTGATTTGCTTAAAAGCTGTTGGACGTTGTGAGAATCAAATTCATGGGTGTTGGAGGATCTAGATCAAGCAGCTTACAGGACTGAACCTCAGTGCCATTCCTCCTTTTTTTCCAAGTATAGAGAAAATGGTCCAAAGAGAGGCAGTGCTACCTCAGTGTAACTTCCTTCTTCCTCTTCCTCAAAAAAAAAAAAAGTGATATTTAACTTCGCAACATGGTCAATGAAAGACTTTATTTTTAGAGCAGCATTATTTTCAGATCTGTAAAATCTACATCTTAGTTTCTGAGTTTGTCCCTATAACTGACTAACAGCTTCATCTGGCTGTAGTAGTTTATTCAACCAAACCTGTTTTTGTAATTTGAGTCTATTTTCTGTTTGTTTGTTTAGTAAAGGCTCGTGGGGCAAGGGTTGGAATGTGAAAAAGAACATCGAGAAATAGCAGCCTGAGAAAACAGAATTAGGGGTTTCATGTTCAGAATGCTAAGTCTAAGAATTAAAAAAAATCTGATGGGAAAGCAGCTTAATAAAACTAAAACCCATGGATAATTAAGAACCTTGTTTTGAGTGGTTTTTATGTTTTTTGTTTGTCTGGATGCAAAGCAGTGTGTCAGTTCAAAATGTATTTTAAAGTTTTCTTAAGCATTCAGATGCTTAATGACACAAGAGTCTTCCAACTATGCCTGCATGGGAAAAAAAAGTACCTGACAATTTATTTTTAAGTGGATCAGAGACAGATTTGTCTGATATCTTATCTGACTGCATTGATTTCATAGTTCATGAATCTGTACCCTAAGAAAACAATAGTTCTCCAGAGTTAATTGCTGGTTAGTAGGCAAGTCAGGCAAAGTCATGATAAGCATAAAAAGAAAAACAAACAACTGACACTAACAAAAACTTAAGGAAGTACAGCACCAGCTGTTTTGTCTGCTACAGAATGTTGCACAGTAGTTCGCCTCTGAAAGATTAGTCTAGTGGGGAATGTATCCCAGCTGATCTACCTATCATGTAATACAACTAAGGCAGGCCAAATTACCTTAATTCTTCTTCTTTCGGCTTTTCCTGGTTAGGGGTTGCCACAACGGATCACCTGTCTGCTCATGATTGGCAGTGGAGTTTTACAGTGTCGAGTTGCCAGCCCAGTGCCTAACCTTCCACAGAAAGCACACACACACACACACACACTCTCACACCTAGGGCCAATTTAGAGTGTCCAATCCACCTACAGCATGTCTTTGGGATGTGGGTGAAAGCCGGAGCACCCGGAGGAAACCCATGCGACCACAGGGAGGACATGCAGACTCCGCACAGAATGCACCCCAGCTGAGGATCGAACTGGAAAACCTCTTGCTGTGAGGTGGCAACACTAACTGCTGCACCACCGCAGCCGCCCCACCAAATTACCTTAATTAATTAAATTATACTTAAGAAATTTAGTCACTTGCATTACTTTACAAAGTGTTATCAGATTTCATGGCCTAGAGTTTCCTGGTGTGCTTGTCATAAATCACAGACTGCTGATTTGTTAGATAACTTTATGTTTAGTTTATATAAAGAGACTTTTATGATGCTTGTGTTCTTGGTTGTAGAAACAGTGTATGGCAGAGGCTTCTGAAGCAGAAACTTGTATAAGAATTGTGCAGTCTAATGTTGCCTGTCCTGTAGGGCTTAGCAATGGGAGGGTGGCCTAATGGTTAAGGTGTTTGCCTTACAAACACAAGGTGCAGGGTTTGAGTCTCACAAGGGATAATTGGCTTGGCTTAAAATGGCTCGCAAGGGCAGTTAGCTTAGTACTAATCTATGAACCTATGAATTGTTTCATTGAGCTAGTTACCCATATGCTCATCTATTTCTACAGCCAAAGGATCACACAACTAAAGGCTTCCAAAATAAATGTACAGTCATTTACATTACCTTGTTGTGTAATATAAATGGCAATAGTGATAGCAAGCTATGCAGTGCTACTGTTATGGCTAGTGCTGTAATATTGAATGGAGTTTATCAGGTCTACTATGTCATATATGTAATCAAAGGTACGAAAGTAAGCTTGAGCGGTGAATCTATGCCATACTTTAAGACTGAGTCTTGGTAAATTATATGAAGAGTCCCAGATATAGATTGGCCCTTGTTAAACCCAGGGAAACTTTTTTATGATTGCATAGTGATAGAGCATGATTGACAGTCTATGAAAAATAAGATACATTCCAGAATTCTGTTTGGTTGGTTGTAAAACACATTTTTAAATTTATCTGACGTCAGAAGATAGCCTACTGGTGGAGATAAGGTTGTAAGATTGTTGAACCAAATGTCATGATATCTTTCATTTCACTACTGCAGAATCATTGATTGTGAATTCTGCAGAGATCACAGCAGGCACCCAGAGTTCATGAAAATGGTATGATATCAGTGTGCTCTCCATGTGAGCACTACTGTGATGCATGGGTAGCCAGTATAGCAATCTGTTGTTGATTGTCTAGTTGTAACATCATTTGCCACACATTGTGGTACTACTTAGACTTCATTTTACGGAGTCTACATGCAACATGGATCAGTGGGAAAATTTCTGTGTGTCATGAGGTTCCCATTATGAGAAAAGAACATTAGTCTGCTGAAGTGGACTCCCTAGGCCTGAAGAAAAAGCATGCATTCATCATTGCTGCCTGGATGACCACCCTTCCAGTGCTTTACTCTCACCCTGCAGCTATAGCATTGTGACAAAGACCAAATGAGCAGACAGAAGGAAGGAAGGGCAATATAGTCAGCATGCTAAGGGAGGAAGAAACACATTGAAAACAAAAAAAAATAAAAAACAGATTCCTGGATCCAAGCTATATATAACCCAGTCCGAAAGAAAATGATTCTCCTTGAGTTGTACTGCTCTCAGCAGATAGAAAAAAAAAAAAAGACTTACCCACCTGGTACTGATTGCAGGAAAAGCCATGTGGAGTGTTCTTGTGTCTGTTCTTAAGGATGGCAACTGACTGAGGATCTCTCCTACTGCTTTTCCTTGACATTCCATATAGTGATTATGTATCTTTCTGGTTGACAGGATAAAAAAAGTCAGTTACTGCCCCACCCCCTGCTTCTGAGCCAACAAAGTCACATAACTGCCAGTCTGAAGTGTTACTATCTGAAATCACATCCCTATTCAAGACAGATCTTTTCTAGTTAAAAGAGTGTTATTCTTCAATAAACATTGTACGTTGCTTTAAGCATTATAGGTGTTGCCTATCCTATGTTACTGTTTAAAGCATGGAAAGCAAATGGCCTTTCTTTCTAGAGCCAAGATTATGAGCCTTAACCTTATATCAACATGTTCTTGATGTCAGTGAGAAACTGTATCGCTCTCTTATACTGATAATGGATACATTTGGCCAGTACTTGTTTCTGTTTTCTACTCTAGAATAATAAACTGTTCCTGTTTGGATGGCCTTGGTGGTGCAGCGGTTAGAATTGTCACCTCACAACAAGAGATTCCCTAGTATGATTCTCAGCTGGGGTTCCTTATGTGCAGAGTCTGCTTGTCCTCCCTGAGGTTGGGTGGGTTTCCTCCGGGTGCTGCAGTGTCATCCCACACTCCAAAGACCTGCAGTAGGTGGATTGGACACTAAATTGGCCATAGGTGCGAGTGTGTGTGCAACTGAGTGGTAAGGATGAACTACCGCTGCAGGGCTAGCCAGCTGGCAGTGTAAAACTTGGCTCTAGGTGATTGCAGTGTTGAAAGTGAGACCCTGACCCCATGTGCAGAATGGGAAAAGGGGGTTAAAGATGGATAGGTGGATTGCTATCACTTGTAAGTTACAGTGTCATAACCAATGTTTGTCCCCCCCAAAAAAATAGGCTGCAATCAGTCCAAAAGCTGTCTGCCTGAGTCCCCTTGATCTTGACACTAGAGGCTATGTGTCCAGGTCTAGCCCCTGCTAAACCCTGAAGAATAGCCCTTAGCCTCTCCAGTGCTGTCCTCTATTAGTAATGTACCAGTCTGATCTGATGTTGATCTGATTTCCTGAACTCCAACCTGGTTTTATGACTCAACCATCCAGTTATAGAAAGAGTGTGCTTTTCAAAAAAGAGATAGTGAGTTTGTTAAATCTCAAAAGAAGCATGAGGGGAAATGGGAATGAAGGTGAGTGCAGACCAGGAATACACAAACAGACCTGGGACAGGAGAAAATACCAAACAGTCTACAGCACAGATTATTTCATGGTAGCAAGTCTAAGTATGACTGAGTCATTAGACTGATCATCGTTAGCATTGTATGAAAATGTTTGCAATATGCTGCTTTCAACCAATTTCTTCTCTTGGGTTTCTTGAAATTTTAATCATACTGTCTGACAATCAGCCAGAGAGATTCTACTGTAATGCCTATCCCGTTCTTTCCTGATGTGCATGAATGTCTGGCTTAAGGGTATATGCAATGGGCAGACCACCCCAACACACCTCCACATGGGGCTAATGTTGGCAAGCTGACCTGCTGTTTCTATCAAGTGTGTTACAGTTGGATTCCTAACCTCCATCTGGAAGCTCCTATTGCTTTGCATCCCCTGTCCTCATGTCACTTCACCCCTAGGATCCCCACTAGGATAGGATCACCCAACCTTCCTGCTGCTCCATCAGTTGTCTGGGCCACTACTCAAATTTGGGTTGATTGGGCTGTAGTCAGGGCTGTATCCATCAATGCCAGTGGAGTGGCTAACTAGTCAGTTTATTTATAATGTTTTATACTCTTGATTTACCTATTAATGTTCTCTATTAACCTTTTTAATTATTCTGTCTGCAGCTGTTCACTACTGTATACCTGAAATGACACTTGTACTCGATGATTGGCCTAATGATGGAAGAGTAGAGGGAGACAATTATCTCTTTCTTCCTGGATACAAAACCCTTAGTAATGAGATGTGCCACATAGTAGGTTTTTCTGACCACAGAGACAATGTGGTGGTCAAAAGAGAGGTTGCTGTCAACCTGTGTTCCCAGATCTCTTAGAATGCCTTCTGTGTTCAGTGGACTACCATCAATGTGGTAATTCATGGGAACTGGGTTTTTCCGAAAGGGGATGACGACACATTTTTTGGCATTGAGCTTAAGACCATGGTTCTGACACCAGTCGTTGGTCTCAGTGAGGCCTTTCTGTAGGATGTCAGCATCACTTGGGGAGTTAATAATAGCTCCCAACTTGCAGTTGTCTGCGGACTTTGTCAGCCAGAGTCCCTTTGTGTTGGCCTGGACTCCAGAGAAGTAGATACCAAACAGGAGAGTACCCAGGACCGAAACCCATGAGACTCCACTCGTGACTGATCGGCAGTCTGATTTGGAGTCAGATACTTTCACTCTGTGGGTCCTACTGTGAGCCAGTTTGCAACCCACCTGATGATATAAGGGTTGATGCTTAGCTTAGTGAGTTTTTCTATGATTCCTGAGTGGGGAGTGGTATCAAAGGCCTTGGCCAAATCAAGGTAGGCTGTATGAACCACCTTGCCTTCATCCACAGCTCTGGTGATTGACTCAAAGAAGTCGACCAGGTTGAGCAGGCATGATCTACACTTCACAGAAGCAAACCTTGTGGGATCCAGAGATTGGAGATTCCCAATATCCTTGTTTATTATGTCCATGATGATGCATTCCATAGTTTTGCATATCAGACTAGTCAGGCTAATGGAGTGATAGTTCCCAGGGTCTGTAGTCACTCCTCCTTTGTGGAGAGGGATGAGTGTAGCAGTGCACCATTCGGTAGGGACAAAGCCTCAGGTGAGGCTGTGATTGAGCAGGGCACACAGGTGAGGTGCCAGTTCACTCTGTAGTTCATGTAGAACACACCCAGGGATATTGTCAGGTCCCACAGAAGGTGTATTCTTGGCCTTGGACAGTGCTGTTTTAACCTGTGCAGCAGTAATACTGGGTGCCTGGCAATCTACTTGTATTGTGATTGATCCTTTGGGGGGGAGTGGTAAAGTTGACACTGAATCTGTTGGCCAGTATATTGGCAATATCTTTTGGCTCAGTATAGGAGGTACCATTGTGTAGTAGCTCAGAGCAAATCTGGGTATTACCATGGAGATTCTTTCCATAACTATAGAAGGCCTTGTGGATGTCTTTACTATCTGCTGCAATTCTGTTTTCATAGCTAGCTTTAGAGGATTTGATGAGGGATCTCATTTTTTTTGTTGAGGCTGATAAGGGAGTTTTTCCAGACTTGGGACTTCACCTTATTCTGCAACAGTTTCCTCCTTCTGTTGCAGAGTTTGTTTATGGCAGGGGACCACCAGATTAGCTTCCTTTTTTTGGAGGAGAGCGTCTTGGTTCTGTTGGGTATGGTGAGATCCATGCATTTGTGTACGTGTTCATACAGTGCATTGGTATTTGATTCAGCGGTCATGTAACTATTCTCCATTTGCATGGGGGCTGTGAAGTTAGCAACCTCTGTTTTTAGGAGCCCGAAGTTAGCTTTGGAGAAGTTTTTCATGCTGGTTACCTTTGTGGGTGGGGGTGGGGGTGGGAGGGATGCGGATTTCCAAAGTGATTAGTTTGTGGTTGGATCTAACCAGGGAGGAGTTGACTATTGGTGTAGAGCAACGGTCGCCATGTTAGTAATGACCAGGTCAAGGATGTTGCTACCTCTAGTGGGGGTAAGAATGAGCTGGTCCAGGGCATTGGAATTAATGAATTCCAGGAAATGTTGGGCAAGTGTATTGGTACATGAGTAGTTTTCCCAGTTAATGGAGGGGTAGTTGAAGTTGCCCAGTATGAGAGTGTTAGGTTGGACCCTAATATTCTCCAGGGTGTTTAGGAATGTGGAGTGTGAGTCTTGGGACCTATAGCAGTCTACGACTTGAATTGCTGTCTTAACCAATGTTAGCTGCACCTGAAGTGTCTCTGATGCATTATGTTGGGCTACAGTCTGGAGGTATGTGCTTCCTTTATGAATGTGGAAACACCACTGCCTTTGGAGCTTCAGTTAAAGTTCTGGGGCCGAAATGTGTGGAATAAGTTATAGCCTGGTAGTGCAGGGGTGCTTTCTTTAGGTCTATATCACAACGTCGAACTTACAAAAGTTAGATAGTTGTAATATCAAACCGTTATGTTCAAAACCCAACAAAATCGAAAGCACAGAACAGCAATTTTTTTTCCCATTGAAAAAAAATCGCTATTCTGTGACAAAAAAAAAAAATTAAACCTAAACTGAATTGGGGGGGGGTCTTCGCCCCCCACACCCCCCAATGTGGGGGGCTGTGCCCCACACACCCCCCTACTTAAATATACCAACTCCAAGATGGCACCACAGTGGAGGAAATAGCAAAGCCCTGAAAATGGCCCACCGATTTTTTTCCCTAAGAAAAAATTTGATGTGCCGTGACTTCTCTATTTTCCACTTTTGGACTTTAGGGTTCGATATTACAACGTTCGAACTTGTTTTAGTTCGACATTGTAAAATAGACCCCTTTCTTCTGCTTTGAGCCAGGTATCTGTTACAGCACAAATGTTGATGTTCTCCATTTTAAGGAGTGCTTTGGGCGAGTGCGTTTTGAGATTTAGACTTCTAGCAGTGAGCAGCATGACCCTCAGTTTGCATGTTTGTAGCTGTTACGGTGGTAATTTGGTCTTTGGAACACCACCTAAAAAAGGCACTATAGGGGTGGCAAGAGCCTTGGCCAGTATCCGGAAGCTCAGGGGTGACAGATGCAGACCATCTCTGGCAAAGCATCGAGGTCAGTCAATCATGTCATCCTAAGCAGACAGATACTGGATCCCCTTAGAATGACACCAGAAACTTAGCCAGTTGTTGAAATCAATTATTTTCTGCTTGTACTGTGGTATCATTCTGGGTGATGGTAGGATGCTGCACAGGACTAGGGTCATACCTGCCTGGGCTACATAATCCAAGAACTCCTCCATGTTTCTTTTCATGAAGTCCAGGGAAGTACGTCTCGGGTCAGTCACACCCATATGTTCAATGACAGAGTCATATTTGTACCTGTTGTTGAGGGACCTGAGTACGTGCGTTATGTGGCAGATCCTGGCACCTGACAGGCAGCTGACTCTTACTTTCTCCTTATTCAGCCTAGTGAGTGAACATCAGTGTGCCTCACTATCGAGTCACCTATGACTAGTGTTTTGGGCATGCTGTTTTACCTTAGGAGCTTTGGTTTAGTGGCACACTGTTTAGGAGAGTTATGTATAACCTTACTAGTTAGGGTACCTTATCTTTTTCCAGAATTGCTTTATTGAAATGTTTCCTGTTTGCTAACTGTGTGCCTGTTTTAACTCTGTACGCATTAATATACATTTAATTCTTTTGAACTTTGTGTAAGTAAATTAATAAGTACACAAATAAAAATAAACAAGTAGATTAATCTCGTATTAGTAGACAATGAGTTTGTAACAGGAAGTGACTTGAGACTGATTATTTTTTATTATCTTCTGTAGCAGTCATTTCAGATTCTCTAATACATTCATTATATTTGTATAGTGTTAGAAAAAGACAGAAAGCCCTTATAATCTCATTTTTAATTGCATTGACTTTAAGCATGCTAGCATCTCCACCATCCCAAAGTTTCTCCTCACCCCTTTGCAACTGTCATGTGTCTTCTTGAATGTCTCCATGGAATGTTTCACCGCCAGTATTCCTGTAGCCCATTCTATTAGTCTTCAGCCCTTCCTGTGAAAAAGTATGTGCCCAGATCCAGAAGGTAGTTGGTTCATAAAATCTGGTCATGAGAAATGCTTTCCATCTTTACACTTCTTATTCCAAAAAGCCTTTTCATAGTTCCCTGACATGATTATGTGCAACCATATTGTCTCCATCTGTCACTTCTAGCCTCAGACAAGAAGAGCTCTGCTTCCTCTAGTCTTTGACCATTTCCTTTCCTTTCATTTTCCTTTTCCTTTTCCTTCCTTCCTTTCCTTTCCTTTTCCTTTTCCTTTTCCTTTCCTTTCCTTTCCTTTCCTTTTCCTTTTCCTTTTCTTTCCATTTCACATATCCTTCAGGTGGCCTACCTTTGGGCTTTTTCCAGAAGTGTGACATGCCAGATTTATTCACCCCTACACTACATGATCTGTATTCAAGAACATCCCTACCACATTTTTTGTGCTTTCTGGTCGCTCAGAAAGATGACACTAAGTGTACATGTAGCTTGCACTTTCTGGTACCTGTATGAATCTCCCTCAATATTTAAGGCTGCAAGAAAATCAGTAGGAAAACTAAATGTAGGAGCATCAAGGTGTGAGTTATGTTTGTGTTGTCTGTTCACTCAAAACATTTTACACTTAGTTTATGCATTAATGAATCCCACTGGCTAACAGTTTGGGGCTGTAGAGTATTCTATACTAGCTTTTAGGACTTTGGAAGTCCTTGGATCAATATAATCTTAAGGTATCTGTTGACTCTTGTTCATATATAGCATTAACCATTGTGATAGGCTGAGACGCCACTGTTAGACCAAATGCTGCAATCTGAAATGTCAGTATTTATCTTGTGTCTTCTATAGCAAGGGGATAGAATTGTTTCTGTGATTGCCTGATCTTTGGGTACGATTTGCAGATAGACATATATGTGGATGTTTAATTGATTTATTTTTTAGATTTATGAAACAACTTGTATTACACATGTACAAATGCATAGACACACACACACACACACACACACACACACACACACACACACACACACACACACACACACACACACACACAAACCCAGGCTTGCAAGCACACATAACCTGATCTCGCATGATTAATATGAGATCAGTGATATTTATGATATGAGATCGATGATACGATTACAGTTTCCTGCCTTTTGAAGTCAGAAACTTATCAAATATGATTGTTTTGGTAGTTATATTTAAAAAAAATGAAATGTAGTGTTTTAGTTGATGTAGTTCAATGGGCCTAAGTCATTTTAGGCTTTAATTAATCAACTGCTTCGACATAATTTTCATAAGTGGAATAGGTTTCTTTAAAACCTGTTTTACTCAAGAGAGAGTTTTATTGGCTCAGTTTTGTCATGTGATTCACTGAAGGATTTATATGTTGTCTCTTTAGAGATTTAAGCTTTCTGAAGAAGTCCCTCTTCCTAAGTGATAACTCTGTGTCTACCATGCGGTTTTGTTATGTTTTGTGTGGACCCGGTGTTTGTTTCTGTAAGAAAAGGAGTGGTTGTGTGTTCAAGTCCCATTATAGTTTTTCTTTATTGTTATGACATATTTAGATTAAGAGACAGGAAAGAAAAAGAGAGTGTAATTGATTTTAGGAAGGAAATGAGCGAAGAAGGGGGAGTAAGCAGGTATCACTTTTTTATTATATCTGTTCCTTCTCCTGGGACCACATGACTGACTTACAATACTAAAAACTTGTTAAAAAAAAGAAACTTGCGTCCACTTCCCAAGTTCTCATCTGCTGTTCATATTATTTTATAAAGTCAGAATAGACATCTCATCTGAGACTGTATGTGTTTAGCTGCTCTTATAGTTCATACAGTTTTCAACGTTGTTCTCTTTTTAGTTTGCTAAGTTTACGGCTAATGTGTACATTTTTTTTCTTTTAAACCATTTTTCCATATTTAAGATTGATTTACTTCATTTCCTGTTACATTGAACTATCCTTTGTCTTTGGTAGTTTACTGATTGTTTTTGAAAGTGAATACTATGAAATCACCAAACACTGATTTCTGGATTTGTCCCACTTATTTTTCACTCTGGAGTTGACACATTTTTCATCAGGATCCAGTGTAAACTTTAATCTTGTTCTAATGTATTTTCATTTCTGACAATCACTAACTCTTCATGCATGACATTCTAACTTTTGTTTATTTATGTGATTTTTCAGTCTGTTGAGTCAGTGACCTTGTGGTAATAGGGCCAGAAAATTCCCACTTATTCTGGAAACCGTTTGCTGTATTTTGCCAGTCATCACTGTAAGTGTGTTAAACAATTTTCTGTGAACTTTGAAAGCTCATAATTTAACTTTTTATATGTATTGTTTGTCCATTTTAGCCACAAGTGCTGGTATGTAGAGAAAACTATTAACTATCAGATGCCTGGCATATATTTGTGAGTTGCACACAAAACAGCCTAAAAAACAAGCTATGCGTACAAAGAGACATTATACTATTGGAAGTCTAGTTGCTCATATTCATAAGTCATATAATTAAATAGGCAGACAGCAGAAGGGACATATCTGAAGATTACTGCTAAAAGGTGCAGTTGTCAAAAAAGAGCAGCTGAAGTAGGCAAAGTCTGGTCATTAAAATCAGTGCCTTTCCTGAGATTAGGGGTTATAAATAAGTTAGAAAAATGTATTGTCCTTGGAACAGCATTAAAGCAAAAAAATTGTAAAAAAGTTACAGAGAAGCATTTGGGTATATTATTGATAATGGATGTTTAAAAGGGGGGGTTATTTATAGGAATATAAGTCAATCAAATTAGTATTTGCAGGACATCTGGTCTAAAAGCCTGCCTCTAGGTACTCTCCTGTTCTAACAGTTAAGATTGCATTTTTAGTCAGTGCTGTAAATAAAACTTCAAACTTCAGCTGAGCTGCATCTGTAGCTATCTTTACAAAGTGCTCCAGAAAGGTTTAACCTGCCTTAAGCTGACCGTAATTTCATCTAGATGGTATACATGCTGCTAATGTTCCAGCCTTCTGTGTACATACACCCAGCAAAGCGAACATTAGTTCCAAGGACGGAAGAAGAACTAACTCTGAGGCAAGAAATAGATTGTGACATCATATGGTAAATACTAACCTAATACTTCTGTTACAAAGCACATAGATGCATGATATAGCAGGCACTTGTACAGGAGCCTGTGGTGATTTAATGTCACCAGAAAATCAAACTGAAACAGGAAAAATCCTTTGTATATGAACAAATGAAAATGATATCCAAGATTCAGTACTGGCAAAAAAAATAGTACAACAGATTAACCTTGAATTTGAGCATTATTTACATGCAAGTGGAAGAAAACTTTACTTTTTTTTCTTATATTTGTAGTGGTGACAGTGGAGTGTGACAGTAAGGTTCCAAGGAAGAGCACTAAATGGGCTGTTCATATAAAATAATTAATGAATACCTAATTTAGCTAAGTTAATGTTTTGGAGAAGGTTTAAGAGCAGTTACAAAAGAATAAACACTGTTTTCAGGGGGTAAAGGCTGAAGTTTTATATTAAAGCTCTGGAGAGTAAGGAAGCTATAGTTCAAGGGCTGAATTAGCATAAAAAAGGTTAATTAATTACCTAAAAATGCCATTTTAAAGTGTGGTAATCACAAAACAAGTTCAACTATTTATTCTTGAGAGATTGCCTGTCCTGATTACTCAATACCCTACAAAACTGCTTTAAGCTGTTTATAATCCTATTAATAATAAACTGAATGACATAGATTGTTTTCATGATATGCCCAAAAAAAAGAAACTTAATTGTGAACTTTTTTATGAGAAGCTTCACATTGTTATTGACAAATATGTTGCAGCAGGCAGTAAAAAATAAATATGTAAAAAATAGAATTGTATTATAAAATGTGCTGGTGGAACAGTCAGATGCAGAAAACATACAGAAAGAAAAGCACCACTGAAGGTTTTACAAACTGTATCCTACTGTAGTCAAACATGTTAGGTTTACTTCTTCCTTATGCTCACTAAGGAGGGCAGGCCATTACTGCAAGGTCTGGCACAAAGGAGCCTTGGCAAGGAACATTTCAGAGAACCCCAAGGCGTTCTACTCTTACACCAGTAGGACTAAGAAAGATCCTATCAGCAGGACAGGGCTGAAGTATAATGTCCAGATGATTAGTGATGTGTACATTTGGAGAGGTCTTTTCTAAGTCTTATTCCCCCGTGAGTGTTCTAATCTTCATCAGTCAATATATTCACGAATTGCTCTAAAGTTGGTTCAAGAAGCTTTTGCCAAGCTTAAGATTAGCATTTGGTCTGGACGAGATTCAAGGTATTTTGTTGAAGAATGCTATTTCTTCCCTGGCTGCCATAAGTAGCTTCCTTTCATTATTTTGGAAGATTAGTTTGGTGATTCCATTTCACAGTGTAAGAGAGGTGACTATGGCTGGTAACCACAGAACCCATCAGTCTCACCTTTATTACTGGTAAAAGATTTTAATGTTGAAATACTTACCAGTGTCTAATTTGTATCCATGACTCTGTCTCAAGTTTGATTTCTAAACCTTAAATTGTACTTAATGTAATTCTATGGAAATGTCATTGATGATGTAGATCCGGGGTTACCACTGGATGCCATCTTCTTGATTTTGTCAAACATTTTTGTCCATTTTCCTCTGTGGTATTATTGCTGTGCTTAAGATCCTGGAAATCAACCCTGATCACCACCTTTGCTAAATAATTGCCTACATATTTCCATGTATATTTAAAGAACAAATAAACTTTTTACCAAATACCATGTGGTGCTCATCAGGAGTCATTTCTAGGTCCCGTGTTATTTAATATCTTTATGACTTTCTCATCTATAACTAGTAATTTCTGGTGTACCAAGTTTGCAGGTGATACTTGAAATGGCCATTACTCACCACGATGAACAGCTAACAGTGCAGAAATTTTTAACATGTTATAAACAGGATCAAGTGGTAACTCCATCACATTTAACCTCAAAAATGTGGAACAATACACATTAGCAGCAAGCTGATAGTTTTATTCTATCAATGTCAACATTAACAGAACTGTAGAATGCTACAAGTAGTTAGGAACCTTTATACCCAAGTTTTATTTTAAATACAGGTATCCCATATAACTAGGAATATGCCTAATCAATTTGATTGTGGAAAGCAAATGTTCCCCTTCCACCGTATATCTCCCTTGTGAGACCCACTATTTAATTTAATGTCTCATTCCTTCTTTGTTCTGCATTATGATTTCTGTACCCTAGAATGGCTTCAGAAATATTTTATCAAAGTAATCAGTGGTATCAGGACACTTAATTACCCCAACAGAGTTAACAACTTGAATTGTACTAAATTTATAGCATTCTGTTTTGGAGAAAATATAATATCTTGAAGAATATATTGCTGACAGAGGTCATCATTTTCAGAACTATATGTGTAGTTCCATTACTACACAAGTCTACATTGTAATTAATACATATGTGTACAATTCCAAGCATTTTGTAAGCTAAACGAGTCTCCATTTTAAGAACTATGTTTGTAATTCTACAAATTGTCGTAGGCTACATGGGGATGCACATGCCAGTGCATTTCTTTGTGCTAGTCCAAAGCCCGAATAAATGGGGAGGGTTGTGTCAGGAAGGGCATCCGGCATAAAATTTTGCCAAATCATACATGCAGACAACAGTACAGATATACATACCGGATCAGTCGAGGCCTAGGTTAACAACGACCACCACCAGTACTGTTGGCCAACAGGGTGCTGGCAGAAATTGAGCTACTGTTGGCCGAAGGAGGAGAAGAGGGGAAAGGCATGCCTGAAGGCAAGTAAAGGCTAGGACTGTGATAATGAGGGTCAGAACTTTGAATGTTGGCAGTATGACTGGTATAGGGAGAGAGCTAGCTGATATGATGGACTGAAGAAAGGTTGGTATATTGTGTGTGCAAGAGACCAGATGGAAGGGGAGCAAGGCTAGGTGTATCAGAGGTGGGTTCAAGCTGTTTTATCATGGTATGGATGGGAGGAGAAATGGCGTAGGGGATATCCTGAAGGAACAGTATGCTAAGAGTGTTTTGGAGGTGAAGAGAGTGTCGGATAGAGTGATGTTTATGAAGCTGGAAATTGATGGTGTAATGATGAATGTTGTTAGTGCATATGCTCCACAAGTTGGGTGTGCGATGGATGAGAAAGAAAAATTATGGAGTGAGTTGGATGAAGTGGTGATGACTGTACCCAAGGGTGAGAGAGTGGTGATTGGAGCAGATTTCAATTGGCATGTTGGTGAAGGGAACAGAGGGGATGAGGAAGTAATGGGAAGGTATGGTGTTAAACAAAGGAATGCAGAAGGTCAGATGGTAGTGGATTTTGTGAAAAGGATGGACATGGCTGTGATGAATGCATATTTTAACAAGAGGGAAGAGCATATGGTGATATACAAGAGTGGAGGAAGATGCTCACAGGTGGATTATATCTTATGTAGAAGGGCCAGTCTGAAGGAGATTGGAGACTGTAAAGTGGTGGCAGGGGAAAGTGTAGTTAGGCAGCATAGGAAGGAAGTTTGTAGGATGACACTGGTGATCAAGAAGGGGAGGATGAGTGTGAGGGCAGCACCAAGGATCAAATGGTGGAAATTGAAAAAGGGTAATTGTGAGGTGGAATTTAGGGAAGAGTTAAGACAGGCACTGGGTTGCAGTGAAGAGTTACTGAATAGCTGGGTAACTACAGAAGAGCTAGTAAGAGAGATGGCTAGAAAGGTGCTTGGTGTGACATCTGGAAAGAGGAAGGAGGACAAAGAGACCTGGTGGTGGAATGAAGAAGTACAGGAGAGTATACAGAGAAAGAGGTTGGTGAAGAAGAAGTGGGATTATCAGAGAGATGAAGAAAGTAGACAAGAGTATAAGGAGATGAGGTGCATGGCAAAGAGAGAGGTGGCGAAGGCTAAGGATAAGGCATATGAAGAGTTGTATGAAAGGTTTGACAATAAGGAGGGAGAAAAGGACCTGTACCAATTGGCTAGACAGAGGGACCGAGCTAGTAAAGATGTGCAGCAGGTAAGGGTGATAAAGAATAATGAGGGAAATGTACTCACAAGCAAGGAGAATGTGTTGAGCAGATGGAAAGAGTACTTTGTGGGGCTGATGAATGAAGAGAATGAGAGGGAGAGAAGGTTGGATGATGTGCAGATAGTAAATCATGAAGTGCAGTGGATTAGCAAGGAGGAAGTAAGGATAGCTATGAAGAGGATGAAGAATGGAAAGGCTGTTGGTCCAGATGACATACCTGTGGAAGTATGGAGGTGTTTAGGTGAAATGGCAGTGGGGTTTTTAACTAGAGTGTTTAACAAAATCTTGGAAAGTGAGAGGATGCCTGAAGAATGGAGACAAAGTGTTTTGGTTTTTAAGAATAAGGGTGATGTGCAGAGCTGTAGTAACTACAGAGGGATTAAATTAATCAGTCACAGCATGAAGTTATGGGAAAGAGTAGTGGAAGCTATGTTAAGAAGGGAGGTAATGATTAGTGATCAGCAGTATGGTTTCATGTCAGGAAAGAGCACTACAGATGCGATATTTGCACTGAGAGTGTTGACTGAGAAGTACAGAGAAGGTCAGAAGGAGTTGCATTGTGTCTTTGTAGAGTTAGAGAAAGCATATGACAGGGTGCCTATAGAGGAGTTGTGGTATTGTATGAGGAAGTCGGGAGTGTCAGAGAAGTATGTAAGAGTGGTACAGGATATGTACGAGGGTAGTGTGACAGCAGAGAGGTCTGCGGTGGGAGTGACGGATGCGTTTAAGGTGGAGGTGGGATTACATCAAGGATCAGCTCTGAGCCCTTTCTTATTTGGAATGGTGATGAACAGGTTAACAGATGAGATCGGACAGGAGTCCCCGTGGACTATGATGTTTGCAGATGACATTGTGATCTGTAGTGAGAGTAGGGAAGAGGTGGAAGAGACCCTGGAGAGGTGGAGATATTCTCTAGAGAGAAGAGGAATGAAGCTTAGCAGGACTAAGACAGAATATATATGTGTGAATGAGAGGGAGGATAGAGGAATGGTGAGAATGCAGGGAGTAGAGGTGGCGAAGGTGGATGAGTTTAAGTACTTGGGATCAACAGTTCAGTGTAATGGTGAATGTGGAAGAGAGGTGAAGAAGAGAGTACAGCCAGGATGGAGTGGGTGGAGAAGATTTTCAGGCGTGATTTGTGACAGACGAGTACCAGTAAGAGCAAAAGGGAAGGTCTACAAGAGGGTAGTGAGACCAGCTATGTTATATGGGTTGGAGACAGTGGCATTGACAAAAAGGCAGGAGTCAGAGCTCGACGTGGCAGAGTTGAAGATGTTAAGATTTGCACTGGGTGTGACGAGGATGGACAGGATTAGGAATAAGTACATTAGAGGGTCAGCCCAGGTTGGAAGGTTTGGAGACAAAGCCAGAGAGGCAAGATTACATTGGTTTGGACATGTACTGAGGAGCGATGCAGAGTTTATTGGGAAAAAGATGCTAAGGATGAAGCTGCCCGGTAACAGGAAAAGAGGAAGGCCTAAGATAAGGTTTATGGATGTGGTGAGAGAGGACATGCAGGCGGTTGATGTGACAGAGCACGATGCAGAGGACAGGAAGAAATGGAAACAGTTGATCTGCTGTGGCGACCCCTAACGGGAGCAGCCAAAAGAAGAAGAAGTCATAGGCTACATGAGTCTACATTTTCAGATTTATGTGGGCAATTCCAGAACTTGTGGTAGACTATTAATTTGGGAAATTTTTAGCTGAAGTCTGAAAGAAGATATTTTCTTTTAAGAGAAGGAACTTTGTAGATCCCTTTCTTTTGTGTTTTAAGAGCGAGCAACTCTATGGTCATATTTAAAAGAAGTCTTGATGAGATAGTTGGAACCCTAAACATTATGCCTAGTTCATGAGGATACAAACTTTATGTTAACTTTTTCTAGACTTTTGAGAATGTAAGACCCTGAACCACTGTAACATTGTTTTAGTAATTTCAAATTTTTGAGAGACTTTAGCACTACATTTCAGTCTTTCTGAGAAACTTTAGCAGTGCTTTTCTGTCTTTTTTTCCGAATTTATGCACATTTTCAAAACCACATTGTATCTGTTTTTTTTTTTTTTCTAATCTAGGCCATCATAATTAAATATTGCTAGATTATGAGCTAGTGAACGTGGTGTGCTTGTTTTCATTTACTTTATGTCACAGGTTACATGCTCTCACATATTCCCCCTCTGACATCTACACTGTATACTGGGTGCATGCATTCTATTAGCTCAGCACTCGATTCATTGCCATTAGTATCCCACTGTGTTTTTCAGGCCATATATTTTGTTTTCCGTGACATCTTATTAACTATTAGCTTGAAAGCAGTTTCATAACACTTTAGCAGGATATATCAGCTCAGAACTTTATTGATTTGATTTTATTGACCTGATTCATCACACTGAGTCTATAAACCATTTTGCATAGAAGAAACCAGAGGGTATTATTCCCCATATAAACAAATACAGTTAGGACCCAACTACAACAACATAATAGTAAGGTATTCTCACACAGTAAGTCAGTAATTTGAAGGTAGATAACATGTTCAGAACAGAATCATCATCCATCACCAGTGCCAGAAAAGCGATTATGTTCATATTGAAGTGCTGACTACTGGTATGCA
>NC_056735.1:923707239-923762239 GCF_019279795.1 Protopterus annectens
TACAGCAGAGTAATGCCCTGTGCTCTCATTAAAGTGGATGCACTTGCTCAAGAATTGGAGGCTTACCTAAATCGCAGTTTGTCAGACATGTTAATACAAGGATTCACTACCTGGTTCTCTTTGAAATCTGCTGCTCTTTTTAATAATAAAGTAGTCAAAAACTGAAAATCCATGCAAGGGAGGGAAGATATCATAACAGGCAACACTGAAAAATGACATTTTTTGCAGGAAGAATCCTGGGTTCATTTACTGGTTCCCTATTAGAAGACCGAAGATGCATTCTTTCGAACGTATCTTGGTCGAACTCAAAAGCCTGAAACGGCAAAATATCGAAGCAGCTCTTAAGCAAATTATTTCCCTGGGAAAGAAGTTGCTTGGCCGCTTCATTACTTTGCCGTTTTCGGCACTGTAGTGCGGTCTCGGAGTTGGCATATTTAAGTAGGGGGTGTGTGGTGGGGGCGAAGCCCCCCACTTAATATAATGTTTAAAGTGTTTGTTTTTTTTTTTGTTTTGTTGGAACAGTGGAAAAAAATCGCTATTCTGACAGTTCAAAATTGTAAGCTTTCGCTTACATAGGGTTGATTAATCACTGTTTGCTTTTTTAAGTGTTCAGTGATCTTATATAGACCCCATTTACCACCTCTCCTTGGGAGCTGTTCAAAATATCGTAGATTGAATCCCTAAGAAAAAAGCAGATGAATTCTGGCTAATCCATCACCTTTCATCCACAGGGAGATCTTCAATAAAATGATTTTATAACCAGGGAACATTCAAAGGTAACATATACTACCTTAGATCAGGCTGGTTTTCACATTAGTTCTGTAAATGAACCTTCAGTAGGTGAGTTTGATATCAAGGCAGCGTAAAAGCAATTATCTATCTAAAAACAAGATTGTTCAAGGCTAGGTTTGTCTTTCAGAAACTATCTGTTTTTTGAGACGGCAATGCCAGTGGGTTGCTCAACAGCATGTGCCATCTTCAAAACTTTTAGCACATCTTTACAATGGTGCTGGGAACAAAGGGCCTTGAAACAAGTGACCATACACTGCCTTGATTATTTCTTAATCGTTGCTGAGAGGTGTGCATCACAACAAGTTAGAAGTGAATATTTTCATAAAGCTTGGCAATGAATTAGGGGTTCCATTTGCAAAAGACAAGATAGCAGGCCCTTCTTGATGCATTACATTCTTAGAGGTACATAATCAACCAATCATTTATGCCCCCTGAGGAAAAATAAAGAAGTTGAGGTCACACTTAGAAACCTTTCTGTCCAGACCAAAAGCTAAATTTAGCCAGATCATATCACTGTTGGGTACTTTCAAATTTGTTAGCAGAGTGAAACAGCCTGGCAGAACCTTTTCCAGATCATTAGCCAGCTTATGATAAGGAGGCCGTAAAAAACACCACTGGTTACAAACCCACAAAAGAGTCAAAGAATCCTTGAAATTACAGAAAGTAGTTGTGGGTGGGGTCACTTTATAGCAAACAAATTGGTAAACCTTACACTCATTGAACCTGTTTACAGATGTGGCAGTGGGGAGAGGAATGGGAGGATATTTGGAGGAATATGTTTTTTGGAGAGATGGCCAGCCTTATGGCTGGAGGCAGTTAAGTAAAACAATTCTGCCGATATGGGTAATGCTATATATTTGGCAAGATGATTTTAAGAGCAAAAAACTTATATTCAATTCTGACAGCCAGGCAGTTGTACATATCATTAAAAGAAGATCTTTGTGATCCCCCAGAGTTTAGACAGTGATGAGACAACTAGTATTACTGTGTTTAAGAATCAGGCTTACTTTTACCACTAAGCACATACCTGGTAGCAAGAATAACATAGGCAAGAGCCTATCCTGTCAACAGCTTTGCAGGTTTCAAACTTTGGTTCTAGAGGCTCACTGCCTGCCTACACAGATTCTACTGTAAGTATGGCTCCTTGGCAAAGAGTGATGTTCAGTGGGCTAATCAATACATTGGCTCAACGCAGAAGACAAGCTTATACTTCATCCATGGAAACATTCAAAAACTTTTATTTGAACCAGCATAATGAGGCTAGACATTGGTCCTTAGAAGTTATTAGTTGGTTTATATTACATAAGTGCTCATTTGGAGGTGCACCATCTTCCTTCCATGTTCAAGTCATGACATTAGGCTGGCTGGCGCATTATTTAGGCCTTCCAGATCTGTCTAAACACTGGTTATAAAATAATTAGTTAAAGGTTGGAGCCACATGATTGTAAGATATAGAGACTCTAGAAAGCCAATAGGGCTCAGATATTGCCTCTATTAATTAAAGAAGCAAGAGAGTCATGTAGTGATTTCACACATTAATAATTTGGACAATATTGTTCATGTGGTTGTATGCTGAGAAGTCCAAAACAAAGCAAAAGGGTCATGGACAGTTGCTTTACTTGCATAAGGAAAGAGGTCTGGCCATGTGCCCAGTTCATTGGGTCCTAGCTGTACAGAAAGTGTCAGAAGGGGCACAGGACCACCAAATAGTATTCCAGCAACCTAGAGGCCAGCCACTGTCAGTTGTAGACATTAGCAATATCATCAGAAAAGCTCTTCTTAGCCAGGGCACTGCAACAGATGGTTATACTTCCATTCATTCAGAACAGGGAGAGCTTCAGTCCTCGACAGGGAATTGTGATATTAAAACACAGAGATAAAACTCTCATGCCTTTTTAAGCTATATAATGTAACAACATCTTGCATATGCCTTTGATCATTGGCCACTCTTTCATCCATAGATCAGCCCTCGGGGCCTCAATAAATTTATTGGAAAGAACCTTGGCCCCAACCCCTCATCATGGATAGTAGATAATTCGTGGATTCATTTGCTGCCTTCCCTGGAAAATCTGGTCAACACAAATAGAATCCCTGATGCATTGACCATCCATTTGAGAGGTAAAGATTTAGTTTATATCCTCAAGTGATTTCTCCTCATTAAAATCCTTGCCAGTTTAAATTTCATGCAGCAGAAGCTTCCTGATGTTATAGTAGTGTGGTCATCCATGTTTCCAATATTTTTATGGCTTGGAGCTCTGAAATCAGCAGTGATTGAAATAACCCATAGGTTTTTAAATCACAGAATAATTAAGAGCATTTAACAACATGGATTTCTTTGTGAATGAACACCCTGACCTGACCAAGCTTGACCCAGATTTTTACAGTTTTGATAGTATCCATTTGAATGAAATAGTGTAGGATCTCTTTAATTTACAATTAGTGCTGCAAATTCAAAATGTTTTTTTTTTTTATTAATTTTCTCTTCCCACATTTATAAGTCATTAACATCAGGTTTGGAAAGAGTGTGTACTTGGGGGGGGGGTGCGGACAGCATGTGCACATGCTGGTGGACTAGGTCAACTGTAGCCTCCTCCTTTTTCCTTCTTTATATCCTCCCTTTTCTTTTCTGAATATCAGACAGTTGTTTGATAATTAAAAGGGGAAAATAAGGTCACGGCAAGTCGAGTACTGTTGGAGCTGAGGAGACACTGTGCACATCCCCAGTTAGAAAAAGATTTGGCCAGAAATGGTGAGAGGTATGACAATTGGCACTGAGTTACATGTAATGTTGGTATTAATTGATGTTTTAAAAATTACAGTTTGCAGTTTGTTTTTGATTGTAAAATTTTAAGATTCAAAGGGTCAGTTTATTGAGTTGCTGATAACACAATAAATGATTACAACAGCAACAATAACTGTCATGATTTTTATTGACAGCTGGGAGTCTACAACTGAAATTTTCACTGTTATTCCTATTATTTACATGACACATATCACCTGTTGTAACTTCATACTTCCATTTCTTCTAATTCATCAGTACTTGAAGCCAAGAAAAGCAACAGGAATGCTGTCACACTCTAATTAGTACGTAGATGGCTAGTCTTCAGCTAAAATTACCAGCATGTAGTCTGTTGTCTTAAAAGTTGTGCATTTCAGTTATTTTCCAAAATTCCATATTGCTCTCATCTCACTTTATTTCTCTTTTCAGACATAGCTGTGTCCCAAGGGGGGAAAAATACACTTTCACTATCACACAGCTTGAATTTCCTTTGTTTATTTTTCAACTATTAAATCAATTGCTTATAACAGAGAATATGGGTTTAAGTAACATCTTCTTGGGAAGAACATGTAACAGTGTTACTCCCTTTGACCAAACTGTGGTGAGCAGACTGCAATTCCCTTGTCAAACAGTCAAGCCTTCCATTACAATGAAGCCAAAAATGTTCTTTGTATGTATTTATATAATAGTGCATTTTTCCTTTTTTTCCACAAAACTGGTTTACTGGCTATCTGTATTCCTTCCTGTTTTTAATAATTATTTAATTACTTATGTTATTTACTTATGTTTATGCTGTTTCTAAACTTCGAACTCATTTATTTAGATGGCCTACTGCATGGATTCATAGATCCATAGGTAAATGTTAGGCAGCCAATCTAAAAAAAGTGTTATTTAGCCTAGCCAGAACATCATGTAATATGTGGTGGAACACATAACAGAGTCCTAGACTGAATTTGTGAATGCTCATCCAGAACACCCTGTAGTATGTGGTGGAACATGTAACATAGTCCTAGATTGAATTTGTGAATGCTCACCCAGTTATCAAAGTTATTCTTTTTTTTTTCCCTCAAATATTTTTTTTTATTTTCAATTAAAATAACATTTACATAATATTTTTAAATATCATTTTAAACAACTATATACAATATTTACAATAGCCTGACTTACAATTATATACACTGTATGTTATTAAATATAGAATTAACAGATCAGTTATCAGAGATACAGTATTGGATTATTGCAGCGCGTCCAACAAAGATATAACTTTCTTCCAAGGATTATTTACCAATGGCCTGGGATAGATTCATAGTTCTTTGATTTTTATTTCCATCAATGCAGTTGTCTTCAGTAAAGTGTAGAATTCTTCCAAGGTCGGGGGTGTATTTGAATTCCACCTTCTGGTTACGCATTTCCTAGATATAGCAAGTATTGTCCATAACAAATACATATTTGTCTTATTCAGGTAGGTACCTTCATTTACATTTAGAATTATCAATACTTTAGTTAAGGTAAAGGATTCATTAAATAAAGCTTGTAAAAAATGTTTGATTCTATTCCAATATGATTTAATTTTATTACATTCATAAAAAATATGAATCCAGTCTGCTTTATTTGACTTTTCACACCTCCAGCAAATACCATTTATAGTAGTACTGATCTTTTTAATTCTATCTGGTGTTAAAAATGCTCTATGTAAGTATTTCCAGTTAAATATTTTCCAGTACTCTGTGTTAGAGGTATAATTAACTGACAGTAAGATGTTAGTTTTAATTTCTTGTGTTAACTGTAATGACTGACCTTTTGTTAAGAACTGCCTTTATGATCGTTTGGGAATTGGTTTATATGTTATTAACTCTTTATATAGATTTGAAATGGAATTTTTCTTTTCACAACTATTACATATAAATTCATACAGAAAACTTATTAGATTTGGAATATCTTTAAATGAGGAATTATTAATTAATCTGCATAAATCTTGAGTGTACATTAGAATGCTTTGTAAGGTTAACCAGTCCTGTGTTTGAATATTGTAAGCAGTGTTTATCATATGTATATCTAAAACATTTAATTTATTTACACATTGAAACCAGCATAAGAATCCATTTTGTTCCCAGGAGGTTATTGTTTCCCTATATATTTTGAGAGGAAAGTTCTTAGTGATGGTAAATGGGGTTAAAAGGTCAAACCAAAGTTTTAGATCTATGTTTGCATTGATAAGTTTCCTAAAGGAATTGATGTAATAATTAATCAGTGTTGTTTTAGAAGGTTTTGTTATATTATATTGTATACTTTTGCATAGTATGTACCAGGGTTTGTTTGATTTGTCTACTAATAAATATTTTTTAACAGATTAAATTTATTTGTTAATATAGCAGTTATTAATTCTTTCCAGTTGGCAAAATAATTTGGGTTTATCCAGTGTATTGTAGTTTTAAGCACAGATGCTATATATATGTTTCTATTTCTGGGAAGTTCAATCGTCCTTGTTTCCTGGGTCGAATGTGATGAGCTAGAGCAACTGTATTCTTTTTGGGATACCATAAACATTTTATTAAACATGAGTTTATTTCTTTAAGAATGCATCTTTCAGGAATTAACTGTATTGCTAATGCTACATATAGTATTTTTGGCAATAAGACCATTTTTATTAATTGCAATCTGTCTTCAAAAGTTAATATAATTTTGTTCCACTTTTCTATATATTTTTTTATTGTTTCAATAATGTTTTTATAATTTATTAATATTGTTTTGTTTATATTTTTGCATAACACTATTCCTAAATAATTTAGCTTAAGTTCTTATTTTCCTATGATGGAATTATCTGTAACTTGTAGTTCTTTTTTCTTATTTAAAAATAGAAATTTTGATTTTGATCTATTAAAGTGTAGGCCTGAAATCTTATAAAATTTCTCCATTACTTCTTCTAGCTCTCCTAATGACTCTCTGGAGTTTGATAGGGTTAATAAAATATCATCAGAAAAAGCATTATTTTAGATATGTACTGGTCATAGACTTCTATTCCTTTTATTCTTGGATTATTGCGTATTATTTCTGCAAGTATTCCTATAGCCAAAGCAAATAAAATAGGAGAAAAGGGGCATCCTTGTTTAGTACCTTTTGTTATATGGATAGATTCTGAGGTGAAAGGACTTAATTTAATGTTGGCTAACTTATTAATATATATGTTTTTAGTAATAAGATGAAGGGAGGAGGAAATTCAGATAATGCTAAAGTTTTAAATAGATATTTCCAGTTGAGGAAATCAAAGGCTTTTTCTATGTCTAATCCGATTACAAGTGTTTCTCTATCTTCTTTATTCACATAATCTATAAGAGTAAGTATCCTTTTAATATTATCATGTGTGTGCCTGTTATGTAAAAATCCAGTTTGATCATTATTAATTGTCTTTGAAAGTGGGATTTTCATTCTGTTAGCTAGTATTGACATGAATATTTTGTAATCATTATTCAGTAATGATATATGTCTGTATGAGGTGCAGAGGTCTGATGGTTTATTATCTTTTAGAATTGGTGTTATGAGAGAATATTTCCATGAGGGTGGTATTTTTGCTTCTGGCTGGACTTCTAGCAAAGTTTTATGAAAAAGGGAGATTACTGTTGAAGGAAGAGTTTGTAAATTTCCGTAATTATACCATCTATCCCTAGAACTTTGTTAGATTTACTTTCTTTTATCTTATCAGCAATTTCTTTGTAGGATATAGGTTTTTGTAGGTCTAGTTTTAAGTTTTCGGGATTTTTTTTTTATATTGATAAGGTTTGTATCTAAGTTTATTTGGTTGGTATCTAAATCTTCTTTTGTGAAGTATTCCATATAAAGGAACCAAAATGCTTCAAGGATGTCTCCTATATCTGATACTTTTTCCCCTTTCTTTTCATGATATGTACTACTAATGTTATTTGCTTTAGATTGTATTTTAATGCTTGTAGATAAGTTATGTAGATATCTGGGGGAGGTGGCTAATGAGTTTATTTTTAATTTTTCCAAGGCTAGACAAGTTTTGTGTGTTAGAATTTCATTATTTTTTTTTTTATATTTAATTCTTCTATTTCTTTTTTGACTTCTGGACAATTCTGTTTTTTTTTTTTTTTAGATTTTGCTGTCAAGAGTCTGGTTTGCAAGTCTAATGATTCAGATTCCCACTCTCTAACTTTGTTTTAGTACCAGCTAAGGGTCTTACCAAATAAATATTATTTTAATGAGTCCCAAACCATGACTCTACTGATTTCTGTTGTGTTATTAATTTCAAGAAATAATTGTAGTTCTGACAACATCCAGAGTCTGAATTATTTCATTTTCGTGATATATGATGGAATTCTAGTTGAGAGGATTAAAGGTTTAAACTCTATTTGGAGCTTCATTATTAGAGAGTCATGATCTGAGAAGAGGCATGGAACTACTGAGAAGTTGAGGATTTTTGTTTGTAAATCTTGAACTACAAATAATTTGTCTATTCTGATTTGTGTTCCAAATCTATGGTCTTTATGGGAAAATAATAAGGATTTATCATCTTTTACTTCAAAAGTGTCAATTAAATGAAATGAATCAATCAATTTTTTTAAGGATTTTGAAATAGTTGCTATGCAAAAAGACATCTTGGTGGTTTCAGAAGCTTCTAAGTTACAATTAAAGTCTCCTCCCAGTATAAGATTTCCTTTATAATTGTTGGAAATAAAATCTAGTTGTTTTTTAACCATTCCTGCTTCAATTCCTGAGAACCAATATAGATTAGCTAAGGTCCATATTCTGTTCTTCTTCTTCTTCTTTCGGCTGCTCCCATCAGGGGTCGCCACAGCAGATCAACTATTTCCATTTCTTCCTGTCTTCTGCATCTTGCTCTGTCACACCAACCACCTGCATGTCCTCTCTCACCACATCCATAAACCTTATCTTAGGCCTTCCTCTTTTCCTGTTATCTGGCAGCTTCATGCACCTTTTTCCTAATGTACTCTGCATCCCTCCTCAGCACATGTCCAAACCAACGTAATCTTGCCTCTCTGGCTTTGTCTCCAAACCTTCCAACCTGGACTGACCCTCTAATGTACTTATTCCTAATCCTGTCCATCCTCGTCACACCCAGTGCAAATCTTAACATCTTCAACTCTGCCACGTCAAGCTCTGACTCCTGCCTTTTTGTCAATGCCACTATCTCCAACTCATATAACATAGCTGGTCTCACTACCCTCTTGTAGACCTTCCCTTTCACTCTTACTGGTACTCGCCTGTCACAAATCACTCCTGACACTCTTCTCCACCCACTCCATCCTGCCTGTACTCTCTTCTTCACCTCTCTTCCACACTCACCATTACTCTGAACTGTTGATCCCAAGTATTTAAACTCATCCACCTTCGCCACCTCTACTCCCTGCATCCTCACCATTCCTCTATCCTCCCTCTCATTCACACTTATATATTCTGTCTTAATCCTGCTGACCTTCATTCCTCTTCTCTCTAGAGCATATCTCCACCTCTCCAGGGTCTCCTCCACCTGTTCCCTACTCTCACTTTAGATCACAATGTCATCTGCAAACATCATAGTCCATGGGCACTCCTGTCTGATCACGTCTGTCAACCTGTCCATCAGCATTACAAATAAGAAAGGGCTCAGAGCTGAACCTTGATGTTATCCCACCTCCACCTTAAACGCATCCGTCACTCCCAACGCAGACCTCACCACTGTCACATTACCCTCGTACATATCCTGTACCACTCTTACATACTTCTCTGACACTCCCGACTTCCTCATACAATATCACAAATCCTGTCTAGGCAACCTGTCATATGCTTTCTCTAAATCCACAAAGACACAATGCAACTCCTTCTGACATTCTCTGTACTTCTCCATCAACATTCTCAAAGCCAACATTGCATCTGTAGTGCTCTTTCCTGGCATGAAACCATAGTGCTGATCACTAATCATCACCTCCCTTCTTAACCTAGCTTCCACTACTCTTTCCCATAACTTCATGCTGTGACTGATCAATTTAATCCCTCTGTAGTTACTACAGCTCTGCACATCACCCTTATTCTTAAAAATTGGTACCAAAACACTTTTTCTCCATTCTTCAGGCATCCTCTCACTTTCCAAGATTTCATTAAACAATCTAGTTAAAAACTCCACTGCCATTTCACCTAAACACCTCCATGCTTCCACAGGTATGTCTCTGGACCAACAGCCTTTCCGTTCTTCATCCTCTTCATAGCTATCCTTACTTCCTCCTTGCTAATCCACTGCACTTCATGATTCACTATCCACACATCATCCAACCTTCACTCCCTCTCATTCTCTTCATTCATCAGCCCCTCAAAGTACACTTTCCATCTGCTCAACACACCCTCCTCGCTTGTGAGTACGTTTCCCTCATTATCATTTATCACTCTTACCTGCTGCACATCTTTACTAGCTTGGTCCCTCTGTCTAGCTGATCAGTACAGATCCTTTTCTCCCTCCTTACTGTCCAACCTTTTATACAACTCTTCATACACCTTATCCTTAGCCTTTGCCACCTCTCTCTTTGCCATGCACCTCATCTCCTTATACTCTTGTCTACTTTCTCTCTATTCTGTTATTAAATTTAATTATAACAAATGCTAGTAGACCTTCTTTGTCTTTATAAATAACTTTTGGAGTGATTATGTTTTTCTTCCAGAGAATTGATACTCCTTTTGTCTTTGTTCTATAGGAGGATTGAGCTAAGACTATAGTCCTTAGGGTTCCAAACAAAGCTATCATTAGTCTTAAAATGCTTTTCCTGGAGAAATACTACTTGTGCCTTATTTAGATTTAAATATTTTAGTAAGTTTGATATTTTATTTCCATTATTTAAGCCATCAGTATTTAATGATAAGAATGTTAAATCCATTTCAAGTTATTGTTGGAAGAAACTTTTTGCTTCTTTTTTTTATTTTGATTATCGTAGTTATACCATGTTCTCTGATAACATTGGATGTTATTTTTATGTGTGTAAACTTGGGAGTGTAATTTAATGTTCTTTCTTCTATAAATATAAGTAGGGTAAAATTCTGGTCAAGCTTTAAAAAAGTACTTCTGCAAAACATTAATTCTAAAGTATCAAATACAAGTAAATATAAATTTCCCATTAAAGATGGAATGAAAGTCATTCCTAATCCAATAGATAAAGATAGATCTATTGGATTATCATGCATACCTTTAACCAACAATATCAACTCAGCTCCATATGTTAAATTATTATATGGAGAATTTTCTTAAAAGAGATATGAAATTCTGTATTATTCTATTATTCTGTAGTATTTTATATATCAGGATGGAATGTTAGTAGTGTAGACAATTATTATGTTGACTTAGAAAATATCCAATATTTAGTTACCCTTAAGAGATCCCAAACATGTCAGATATGTCATTCTGGATAAAGTAAATGCAACAGAGGAGCATACACTAAATAACAGCGAGTGATTACCAATGAAATATGAATTTACTGTAGGTGTACTGTCTTCCTGTACTTTCCCACTCTTCAGCTCACCATCTTCAACTTACACTTATGAAAAGACATGGCTTATCAGTGGTATCCTGACTAGAGGTCCCCTACATTCTAGTGTGCAGTGCTTTTACATATTTATAGATTTACAAAACAGAGTCTAAGAATGAAATATGATCACCCTGACAATTCCCATCCTGCATAGAGCATCTCCTGCTTCCAGAATGGGTAATCACATCAGGTCTAGAATGAATGCGAAGGTACCTATAAGGTAATCAAGACTTGCCTTAGGTAAATATTAATCAAATAGTATTTAGAGCATCTTAGAGAGTTCTTGTGGCATTTAGAATACTCTTGAGCCTCTCCTTCCTTGAACAAAACCGGAGATTTCCCTTCCCTTTCTTTCCCTTGTTTTAAATCAGTACTAACAAAAGAAATTCAGCAAACATAGGTAAACAGAAATAACATTCAGTAGTCCGTCTTGTACATGACTTGCAATCCATTAAACAAGTCAGTGACTAAAATCACTTTAGTAAACATTATAAAAACAAATTAGAAATAATTTCCTAGCTCTTTAAATTTTCTGATAAAGCAAAAAGTTAACAATAAGCTATTTTAACTAAAAGTATAAAGCATTTCAATTTTTCCTTGTATGTATACATTTCTACTTATATTGTAGTGTCAATAGCTGTCTTTGAAATCTGTACAATACTTCACTTCTTCAAATCATTCCTTTTTCAATTCAGGTTTTGTTTTGTCAAAACGACAACAATATTTCAAGGGCACAATTAATATTTAGACTGATGTTTCAAATAAATAACTTAGTTGCCAATTGAGTTAGTTTAGAATGTATGGTTAGTGCAAATATAGCGTGTTGCAAAAATAATATGTATTTTTTCGTGTGCTCTAGACTGTCATATGCAAGTGACATATATAATGTAGCATATGTAGAGCAGATAGCTTATGGATTCAGGTTGTTAAAGTAAATTATGATTATTTATCAGGTAGTTTCATTTAAATTCACAAGTAATTTGGGGACATTTCACTCGAGTTTCCAGGAATGTGTAGCCCAATGTGAGTAATTGAGTCCACTTTTCCTCGTAAACATATGTCACAATTCATTAAACTAAGCATAGTCTAATATCTGTCTAATGATCATTATAAAGACAAAGAATAATAATTTCATAGCTCTTCAAACTTTCTAATATTGCAAAATGTTGACAGTAAGCTCTTTTAACTAGAAGACTAAAACATTTCAATACTTCCTTGTGAATATATATTTTTACTTTTACTGTAGTGTCAAGTACTGTCTTTGAAATCTATGCATTACTTCATTTCTTCCAAGTCATTCATTTTACAGTTCAGATTATATTTTGTCAAAATGTCAATAGCATTTCAAGGGTACATTTAATATTTAAACTGATATTTTAAATGAATAGCTATCAGTTACCAAGTGAGTTTGTACAGAGTATAGGGTAACTGCAAAGATAACATGTTACAAAAAGGAATATGTATCTTTTCATGTGCTCTAGAGACTGACAATTTCAAGTAACATATAAAATATAACCTTTACAGTGCAGACAGCTTGTGAAATCAGCATGTTAAAGTGAGTAATAATTTTTAATCAAGCAGCTACATTTCATAGGTCATAAGTTAGTACTAGGCTAACTGCCCTTGCAAGCCATTTTAAGCCTAGCCAATTATCCCCTGTGAGATTCAAACCCTGTATCTTGTGTTTGTAAGGCAACCACCTTAACCATTAAGCCACCCTCCCAACCTAGGTGCACATGTAGTTTGGGAACATTTCAGTCGTGCTTCCAGGAATATGTAATCCTGTGAGGATAAATCCTAAAATATTTACAAATAATCCTATTATGTTTTTATTTACCTTGTTTAGGTTGTTTTTAATTTTAATAACTAAACAACATTACTTTTTCTTATTATTTGTTATCTGTGAGGCTAAATGTACTTCACAGATTCACAGTGTCCTTAGAAAGTGCAGCAATTATTTACTGTTGCTATGGCAACGCAAATAGAATGTGAAGAAAGCTTCATTTCTCTTAACCAGCAGTACATTTTTCCCTCCTTTTTATGTATTTGTTAATACTAAAAGGAAATAATTCAAATGACATATGCACATGAATGGAACATTTCTGAGTTAATCACAAACATGTCCCTAATCCCATTAAGCATAACAGTGACTATCATTAATCTAACAAATATTGTAATAACAATTAATTAAGTTCACTATTCCAATTAGCCTACCTTAAACCTTGATTATTATAGCAATAACCCACGCCTGGGTGTGGGTAATGCTGGATTTACCCACGGTTGACGTGGTTTGGTCCCGAGGGCGAAGCTGTCTACTTCTTCAGTTCATAGGTTCATAGAAAATACTAGACTGTTGGTCCAGAGCCCCTTATAAGCCTAGACAAGAATTTTGCCCATGTTATCTCAAAGTCAGCACTTGTTTCCCTTATCCAGCAGGGACACATATGGGATCTCAGGGGTGTATTTTCTGTTTCCCATCCAGTCATCCAGGTTTCTCTTAAAGAGGGCTAGAGAGGTACTCTGTTTGACATGGAGAGGGAGTTTATTCCACAGATGGGAGAGTCTTTGGGACACAAATCTATCCTTCCAACAAGTTCTGTTAATGTCACAGACCAGGTTAAGGCCTTGTATGCCGGTTGCATGAGTGGAGTTTGACTTCCGGATATGCAGCAACCCCATCAAGGCTGGGTCTGAGATGGCTTTGTATGCCAGACAGGTCACCTCTGAGCAGTTTGTACAAGACTGAGTAGAGAGACAGGGCTTTTAGCCTATCCATGTAGGACAGGTGTTTGAGACCCTGGATTTAATTGGTCAGGAACCTCTATGGTCTCTCCAGCTGCTACATGTGCTTGGCAAAGTACATGCTGAAGGGGGCATTGTACTCGATAATGGCTCTGATAAGGGTGGAGTACAGGGATGTTATGACCCCTTTGCTCCTGGATGCAATACCCTTATTTATGAGGTGGGCCATGTAGAAAGCCTTCTGTACAATGGAGGCAATGTGGTGGTCAAAAATGAGGTTGCTACTTGTTTGAAGATGTTTCAGATGTTTAGGAGATAAACTACACCATTGCCAAATATGAAATTATGTCTAGCCATAGCTAAGAGGTTATCAATGTCAGTGTTAAAGATCTATGAAATGACACATTCCATGACTTTAAAAGAGTGGTAACACTGAAGAGTCTGTTCTAACCAGAGTCTGTGTTCAGCACCCTTTTTAATTTCTCCAAATCTTTTGAGTTTCTAAGATCATGACAGGAATGGACCCCATTCCTAAGTCAAAGTATGATTAAAGTTCATGAAATTAGTATTTTTTCAATCTTTGATGTCAACCAGAAGAGCTCTTTGCAGCACCTGCAGTGTGTACAGTAGAGACTCCTTCTGCAATTTGTACAGAGTTACATGTATTGGTAACATAATATCTAAGTAAGATTGTAGATTTTTTTTTTATAAAATCTGTTACTGTTACTACTATTGGAACTGTCTGGATATCTTTCTTCCACATTGCTCTTGTTTCTGCCTGCAAATTCTGATATTTTATGACTTTGTGTCTCTCTCTACGCCAGACACTGAAGTCACCAGGTATAGCTGTTTCAATGATCAATGCTACTTTTGTCTTCTTTTCATGAACCACTATATCTGTTTTTCTCGCATCTATCTTTTGAACTGTTTCTAACGGGTGATCCCATGTGAAGTAGACTTCATTTTCTGTGATGCTTTGTGGCTCATGTTTCCAGTGTTTCTCAACTACTTCATTATGATAATGTTTGCACAATCTGCAGTGCAACAGTCTTGCCAGATTATTATGGCTTTCAGTATACAGTCTTTCTGCCATTAGTATGTCACAACCAGCAACAAGGTGTGCAGCTGTTCTCAATTCTGTTTTACAAAACCTACATTTGTGTGTTTCTCCCACATGTTCAGTGGACTTTGTAAACCAACATGTATGTAGTCCACTATCTTGGGCATCCAATGTTAACTTTTCATCTTTTGGGTTAAATTCACCTCTTCTTAACCATTCCTGCATTCAATCCTGATCAACGAGGTTTATTTATTTATTTATTTATTACATTTGTTAATCGGGGAAAAAGTCCGACTGGACCAGGAGTCCATTTTCAGTGGACGCCTGGGGAAAAAAGCTCCAGACAAACAGTACAATACAATACCAAAAACAGTACAAATTTACATATGAATATTAAAACACACAAATTCTGTTACAAACATAATTACAGAACACAAAAATGATGGTACAGTACAAATAACGTATTATTCACATAGAATGTTACACATGAAAATAGTGGGTTGAAACAGTTTTGAATATTGCAAAGTCAAACAAAATACAACTTTAGATACAGTGTATTCTCAGGGATGCCAACACCTTTTTGAGAGGTGGATCAGGGGAGAGAAATTATGGTAAGAGGATGTAGACTTTTGTAGAGTGGAAACGGGAGGGCTAGGATAAGAGTAGTTAGCCTGGAGTACGACAGGAGCAGAGCCAATGAATAGCTAGGTAGTTATATAGTAGTTGTTTGAACTCATGAGGGTGTGGATTTTTGGTGACAGTTTGAGGGAGGGTATTCCAGAGTTTGGTAATTTTGTTGGAGGTAGAGCCAGTCACCATGATAGTTGTGGGAGTAGGTGACCTTCAGCATATGTTTATTGCAGGATCTGAGGAGCCTGGGATTGTGACTAGACTGGACAAGACTGGAGAAAGCAAGACAGTTTGTGGGCTGGTGGATTAACTTGTGGGTCATAGTAAGTTGGTTGAGAGCTAAAAGGTTTGGGAGTTCTAGCCAGTTTGGCTGGTAGAGCACAGTACAGTGGTGAGTCCTGTGTGGGGCATTTGTGGAAAACTTTGTTATAACAGGATTCTAGATGATTTAGGTCAGTCTTGCTAAGGTTAGTGAGAATATGAGATCCCTAGAGGAGGGAAGAAAGCTGGTGAGATCAGGCAGTGGCAAGCCTGGCATTGTAGGTAAGATATGGGCTGGCCCTGTATAAGGTGCCAAGCTTGATGTGAACTTTTTTGATTGTCAAAGAGACATCTTTTTCAAAAGTTAGATTCTCACCAATAGTAACACCTAGGACTTTAGTATGAATTGTGAAGTCAAGTTTGGTTCCATTTGAAGAGAGGATTGACAGAGAGGTTTGACATGGTTTTGATTTTTTTATGTTTGAAGATTATTAATTTAGTTTTATTAGGGTTTAGGATAAGTTGTTGTTCAGACAGGTATTTTTCTATGTTTTGGAAAGATGATTGCATTTTTAATCGAAGTTGTAGGGAAGACGAGGTGGTGTATATAAGGGTTGCATCATCTGCATATTGGACAATGGTGGCTAGATTGGTAGCAGAGCTGAGGTTGTTTGTGAATAAAATGAAGAGGAGAGGACCAAGACTAGAACCATGGGGGACACCATGGAGATGGGGAGTACGTGGGAAAGAGAGTTTTCCCATTAAGTGGCTTGCTGACAATTGGTAAGATAACTGAGGAACCAGGACAGAGAAGATGAGCAGAGGCCAAATGTTGAGAGTTTGTTGAGTAGAAGCTGGTGGGAAATGGTGTCAAAGGCTTTTGACATGTCAAGAAAGATAGAGGAGAAAGCTTGGCCTTCGTTTAGGAGATGTTAAATGGTGTTGGTAAAAGTGATTATAGCTGTTGCAGTACTATGTTTATGTCTGAAGCCATGTAGTGAATTGGATAAGAGATTGTTAATAAGGAAGTGGTTACTGAGTTCTTTGTGGATACACTTTTCTAAGATTTTGGCTAATGGGGAAGGAATCGCTATATGGGTGAAGTTGGTTAGGTCTTTGGAAGGACCATCTTTGTGGAGAGGGATGATGTGGGATATTTTCCAGATAAGTGGGACATAGTGTTCAGCAACTGAGTGATTAATCAAGATAGATATGGGGTAGGCAATAGATAGGGCTGCAGTTTTTAGATATTCGTCGGGGAGCTGATCTACTGTCAGACAGCAAGGTTTTAGTTTAGCAAGAAGTGATTTTATGGAACTTGTTTGAATGGAAGTGAAGGAGAAATTGTTTGGATTATCAAGGGTAGGGGAGGGAAGAGTGAGGGGTGTATTTGATATATTACCTAGTAGAGAGGCTGTGGCGTTTATGAAGTGGGAGTTGATGGTATCAGAGTTGTTAGTTGTTACTGGGATTGGAGTAGGGGTGTGACAAAGGCATAGGAGATAGGTGATATTTTCCCAGAATTTTCGGGGGTTGTTAAGGTATTATTGCTGGCATGTTAGGAAGTATGACTGCTTGTCTACCTTGATTTGTTTTTATGCTTGATTTCGTAGTTGTTTATAAGTAGTGAGGTTAGATCTGTTTTTGGTGTATTGATAAGCTGACCAGGCTCTATCCCCTTTGTTTGAGTAAAAGTTTAGTTTCATTGGTTAACCAGGGCAGAGTCTTGGACTTTGAGTGAACTTTCCTAGTTGGAGCTAGATTATTGAGTATATTAAGGAAGGTTGAGTTGAAAAACGGAACTGCTAGGTCTAGCTGAAGGTAATTAAGTGGGGACCAATCGCAGTGTTAGAAAATTTGGTTAAAAGTTGTGAGGGAGAAGCTTTTTATGTAATGGATGTCTTTGTAGGAGATATTGTTATGCGTGTGTACATGTTTTCTGTATATTACGGTAAATGAGTGGTCACAGAGAGAGTCTTGGAGGCAACCTGATGTGTATCTTAGGTTGGGTTTGTTGGTTAGTATCCAGTGTAATGTAGACTGTCTGTTGGTATTTTTATCAATGCAAGTTGGACAATTTATGGTCTGGGTGAAATTGTAGAGCTTGAGCAAATTAGATGGATTTTTGGATGTGCAGGTTTGCCAATCAAAGTTGAAATCTCCCAGAATAATTTTTTTCCTGGTTGAAATTGTTGGAAACCCAAGAAAGCAGCTCTTCAATGATGGGTAGGTTGTTGCTTGGAGGGGAGGTAACAAACTATGATAATTATTGTTTTGTCGTGGTTTATTATAAGGTGTGTGGTTAAAGTCTCAGAATTGGGTAGGTTTGGTGGGAGCACTGTAGTTGTTCGACTTTAAGGTTGTCTTTAAATAGTACAGCTACTCCACCACTTATTTTGTTTAGTCTGTCTGGTCTAATAATGTTATACCCATTTGGGGTAGTCTCATTGTCCTTGATGTGAGGCTTTAGCCAGGTTTCTGTTATTACTGCTATGCCAAGGGAGTAGGTGGATAAGGTGACTTGAAATTCAGTAGCTTTGTTCATTATGCTACAAAGAGTGAAATTGATGAATAGCAAGTCAGAGTTTGAGGTTTTTGAGAGAGGGGGTAGGGATGGGAGTGTGAGTGGGAATGAGAAGAGGAAGCTGAGATGGGGGGAGTGGAGGGGGTGTTATTGGGACCTGGATTGGGATGGATGTCATCATGCAGCTTGATTTCTGTGATAGAGTGTAACATAAGATGTTTTAGTTTGTTAGCCAGTTTGTAAAGTCAAGATGCAGGGGAATTAGGACAATATGTTTATAAGTGTTTGAAAGAGGCAAGCAGACAGGTAGAGTTGTTATACAGTTGTGAACAGATGTCAGAGAAGGTGTGGGATAGAGGGCATTGGAAGGTTTGGAGAATGTACGGGGTTGACATTGTATATGTGGAAAGTGGTATAGTTGTGGATGAGGGAGAGAAACCGGATTAAAAGAGTATTTGTTAGCATGCAGTACTGGAATTGCATATTGGGTAGTATGGTGGGATAAAGAAACAGAGGGGAGTGGGATGAACAAGAGAGAGAGAGAGAGAATAGAGGTGGTGTCCAGTAGTGTTAGGTGGAGATGGCGGGGTTGAGAGGAGGGCCACAGGAATTCAGACAGTGCATGTGGATAGGTGGAGTGGAAAGGAGTGGCACGGTTGGGTTAGCTGCAAAATCAAAGGTTACGAGGGGGTGGGTGAGAATAGCGGTAGGGTAGGGGAGTGGAGAGAGCCTGAGCGAAGCAAGCATGAACAGAGAGGGTTAGCCCAGCTGAGGGAAAGTAGTAGCAGGAAAGAAAAAAAACAATCAGTTAGGTATGGTCTTGAACAGGTAAGTCAGAGAGATTCTATTATGGCTGAAGGGAAAAGTTCAGGGGTGAGAGTAAAAGAAAATCAGGCTCAACTTTTGGTGTTCTTTTTATGAATAATGATCTTATAGTGGTAGACACTGCCATAACTTTAGAAGACAAAAGCAACACTTTATGAGGCTGTGATGACCGTTTAGATAATTGCTGAAAACAACTTAGTTAAGCACAGCAGTGCATGCTCCAAGTAAAATCAGCTCTGGGAGCTACCTGCGCTAGAGAAGTGGGTAATTCCTGGTAAACACTGTCACCTAGTGGCAGAAAGGGGGCAATTTAAGTAAAAAATAGTTAAAAGAGAGGCAGGAAAGGGATGGATGGGTTCCTAGGGCAGTCCCACCGAGTGTAAGAGCCACTAGGTTACAAATCTTTTGAAATATTTGCTGGTAGTACAGTAGGCACACACCTAATGTAGTACACAGTAGGAGTGAGCATCAAGTTCTGCACCTTTCCAAAGTGTTCCCACAAGGGCTTAGTTCAACAGAAGGCAGAAATGAGGTGGTTAAGGGGAAAGGTAATAGGTTTCAGATGTACAGCAAGCTAAAGAAGTACACAGTAGGCGTGAGTGTCCAGTTCTGCACCTTTCCAAAGTGTTCCCATGAGGGCTCAGTTCAACAGAAGGTGGAACTGAGATGGTTAAGGGGAAAGGCAATAGGTTTCAGATGTAGAGCAAGTGGCAAGCACACAATGCCATGAGAAAGGGAGATGTGTACAGTGGAGGGTGTAGAGATTTAAAAATCAATTACCTCTATAACTTTGCTGATTTTCCATTCTAGGCTAAGCTCAGTGTACAAGGGTCTCTTATGGTCATGATCCTCATCACCTCTGTCGGCCAAATAGCTCCAGGAATTAATTTGTTCATTGAAAGTGTTCATCTGCAAAACAGGAATCCTTTTCACTTTTCATTCCCTGACTCACTGCGTCTCTGGATAGAAACTATTAAAACCATTAGCAATCCAGCAGAAGTGCCTCCAAGAAAGTCAGCAGCAGCAAATATCCAAAATCTCTCTCTCCTTATGAGCTGTATGGCAATGGCAAATTTGAAATGCCCTCTAGTGGAGAGAAGTCATAATGTCATTTTAAAAGGAATATATCCTTTTGGTTAAGTGTGGGTTGTGTGATTTTTGTAGGTATGAATTTCCGTAATATTAATGGCAAAAGGTTCCAGAGACAAGGTTTCCGCAATTGTGAAAGTCAGGCAATAATCTATGGACTTAAATGCCCCTATGGGAAGTACTATGTAGGAGAAAGTAAGAGAAGTTTTTCAACGAGATTAAAAGAACATATTAGGGACATAAAAGAGAATAAACAAACAAGCCCAGTGGCAATGCATTTTAATGAATTCCCTGGGGGGAACCCAGTAGGATTGCAATCAACTGTGTTAGAACAGGTACATCAAAACCACTTAATGCCACAAGATATTAAGAATAAATTAAGAAGAAAGGAAACTATATTTATTTAAAGTTTGATATACTCTTTCCAAGAGGTCTGAATAAAGAGTGCAATTGGAAATGTTTATTGTAATAAGATGGAGGTTTCAATGTTAATTGAAACATTGTTTTATTGGTTAATTGAAAGAAATTGTGATGTATATAAGTGTGTGGTGAAGGGAAAATGGCATACTGTGTAAAGGCTTGCACAGCCAAAGGGCTAGAGATTTAATGGTCTTGTTTTTTTAATAAAATAGTTTTCTATATTTTCACTTGGCCTGTTTTCGTTGATAGAAGTCTTTACACTTTGTTGTTTTTTTAGGAGTCAAATTGTAGCCATGGCCTAAGTTGTTAAGTAAATAGCTTAATGGGTTAAGGGCAAGGCAGAATAACAATGGTGACAGAGAGTCACAATGAACTATCTCTCTTTGAAGTTTTAGTCTACCACTGTTTCATGGTCACTGTAATGTAGTCAGTCAGTGTAGGTTGTATCTTATACATTTTAAGCACTCTTTTATCCATGAATGTGGGATACTATCAAATGCTTTTTTATAGTCAGTCCATGCCATACTTAAATTTTTCCCCTTTTTACACTTCTCCAATATGACTTTATTTAACAACAAATGATCCTTTGTTCTATATGACTTTCTTTTATTGCCCTTTTGTTCTACTGCCATAATTGAGTTGTCTTCTAAATGATTATAAACTATGTCAGCATCAATTCCCATGTATAGTTTATATGTCATCGGAAGGCAAGTTATTGGTCTATAATTTTTAGGGTAGGTTACAGGTTCACTCTTAAGAAGGAGCATTGTTTTTCCTGTTGTTAGCCAGGTTGGTGTCTGTTCGAGGTGCGCATTAAATAGTTCTTACTCATAGCTAAATCCTCGTGCAAAGATGTTAATACTTTTAATCAAAAGTTAGGTACTGCATCTGGGCCTGGGGTTTTCCATTTAGAGGCTTTTCTTAACTTTGTCTTAATCTCTCTGGCTGTTACTCCATCCCATTTCATATCCTGCACCTTTAAACTTCTTATTCTGTCTTTTACCTTTTCTGTCCATTTAGCATCTTTGTTATATTCCACAGGATCTTCATAAGTACTTTTCCAAAATGTATCCACTTCCTCTTTTTTTGGCGGTCTTTCAGTTCCTTTTACCTTATTTCACAATTCTCAGCAGAACTTTTTTGGGGTCATCAATAAATTGCTTATTTTGTACTTTTCCTTTATATTTATCTGTGTATCTTCTAGGTGTTTCTGCTTGTGCTGAAATTTTTAATTTATTTGCGATAGTGCATGATAGATCTTGGTCTCTTCTAATACTGTGCATTGTTTTAATCACATCAATCTCTCTTAGTATTTTTGTTGATCTATTCCCTCTTCTATAGTCTTCTAAGAGTGACACTTTTTGTCTTAATTGCTTTATATTTTTCTCTATTGAATACTTCCATGATGGTATTTGATTCCTCCCCTTCCTTTCCCTTACTACCCTATATTGTTGTGGTAGGACTTTATCAGTTATTAATTTAGCAGCTCAGTAATATGTCCTGTTTACTTCTATAACATGGATCTCTCTGGACAGTTCTAATTACTGCATTCATTTGTTTTATCGGACTTCTGACGTTTTGGGTTTTATTGACCTTCTGCAGTCTATTTCTCTCATTGATCTTAATACATCTATCCATGTCTATTAAATCAAGCAACTGTTCTCTGCTCATTTTCTTCCAAACTAAGGGCACGCCCTTTGTTTTCCATTTCCTGTGGGCATTCTATAGAAAGTTCTATAGCATCTTCCTGTGGCACCTTCTCTTCAGTTTCATCCAGTGCCATCTGTTACTCTGTCATATGGGAACTCACTGGCCTATCACTCCTCAACATTGACTGCATCATTTTCCACAGTTTCCTGTTCCTTTCCTTGCTGTCTAGCTACAAATGAATGTTTATACTGATTTCCTGTGGAAGGCTCCAAAATATCTTGATGTGGCACCTGACCAATTGCTTCCTGTTCCATTGATTTCCCCTTAATTTTAATATCCATTGCTCTATCCTCTTGTGGTGCTTTCTGCATTTGATTTTCTACACCGAATCCTTCACTTTGCAGGTACTCCATAACCTCAGCTTCTATTTTTTTAACTTATCCATTACTAATCTCCTTTTCTGCTTTTCCTTTTCGTCTTCTTATTTTTTGTATTGTAAAGTTTTCCATGTCTGGATTCCTTTGCCTGTGTTTCCTCTTCAAATATCTTTGGTGCTGCTCTTTTTGTATTGGATAGTTTTGCTTTCTCCTTTGCATAAATATTATACCATATTAAATCTCTTTTTCTTTTCCATGACCATATTTCCTTTTCAGATGTTTCCTGATCTTCCTGTTTTTCCTTACTTTTGGGAATAACTCCATCATGCTGTGATGTAACCTGTATTAGACCTTCTACACCAAATGCTTCACTTTGCACGCATGCCATAACATCAACTTCTGTTTTTTTAACTTCTACTTTACTAATCTTCTTTTCTGTGTTCTATCTTTGTGATATTATTTTTTATTGTAAAATTGCCCATATCTGGATGCCTTTGCCTGTATTTCTCTTTGAAGGGGCTGCCTTCTTTATATTGATTCATTTGGCTTTCCCCTTTGCATAAATGTTACACCATATCAAATCTCTCTTTCCTATTGCCATATTTCTTTTCTATATTGTTCAAATATCTCTAGGTTTTGTTATTTATATTTTTGCACTTCCTCAGATGCTTCTTTTTCCAAACAGATCAAAGTTTCTTGATCTATATACTATTTTTCACAAATCTGTTATATTAATGAACACACATTTTCATTTGAAGCTTCTAACAGTTTTTCTTGTGGAAATATTTTTCTTTCCTCAAATTTCTCTCTTAATCGTTTTATATATCTTGTGTCTAGAAATTCTGGGTATTTTGCATAATAGTAACAATACATAATTTATTTCTTATCCTCAATAGTCCACTCTGTCATCTTTATGACTCTTCTTTGGCCTATCAGTTTTTGCGATTTTTGTGGACTGCTACTTCCTTCTACAACAGGGGGGCATCCTCTCCCTGGGCCTGGCCCTGTTATAGGAATGTTTCCATATTTTGAGGATTCTACACTGCCATTTTTTCCAGTTTTGGCACCAGTGCACCTACCAGGATTGGGTATTTTTTATCCTGGGTCTTGTGCACCCAGCTACCTCTTTTCATTTTGTCCATGATATATGCTATATAAATGCATCTAGGCTGAATCATGTTGAAGAAGTTTAAAAGATGCACTGAGGGTCATATTTAACATTAATAACCAAACTACATGATATATTTTCAGGGGCTATAGATGTGCTGGTCTTAGTTTTTGATAGGGTTGGGAGAATGTGAGCCATATAAATACTTGTTGGGGTCAGGGCCTGGGGATAAGGTGACTGCAGTGTAACTAGTGTGGGGTGAAGAGGGCAGCTGCTGCAGGTGCAAATCCTTAGTGGGCTTGATGGTATCTTCAGTACATTACAAGCATTGTTTAATGTCAGTATTGCATTTGTGGTCTGACCTGTTGCAGAACTTTACTGCTCCATGTGTGACATCAACAACAACAACAACCACAACAACAACAACAACAACAAAAATCTCGTCTTCAGTTTTATAGTGTAGCAAACTTGGTCTAGACAGAAGTGTACTAGGCTATTCTGGCACCCAGTGGCAGTCCCCCCCCCATTGTGTACTTTAACCCAAGTTGAGGGGGAAAAATATCCTCACAGAGAGAAAAAAATGTTCTTTCCCTTTAAATTCTATTATATTTATACCAAGCAGTTCCTCCAGGCTGTGAGCACTAAAACACTTTTCACTTTTGAAGTCCTTTGACAGGATTTACTTAAAAAAAAAAAAAACCTCTTTTTACTTTAAACCATAGCAGCTCCACACATGGAGTGCTAAAGAGCGTCATTCAGTTCTGACCACAAATTCAACACAAACATTCATTTCTGAATGTCAGTGTTGCACTGAAGAACAGTTGCATGCCTGCTAACACTTTCTCCGCGGTATTACATCACTAACAAATGTAACAAGCAGTTTGCTACAGTTTAAGAAGAGATGGAGATTGTTTTTCTTGTTTTGCACAGATAGGTTGGAAAGGACGGGCGTGGCTTGCTGCCTCCATTAGGAGCATCAGATTTGGAAAATGGAACAGAGCTTTTTTTTTTTTTTTTTTTTTTTTTTTTTGGTTCTCCAAAAAGGAGATGGAAAGGGGTGGGGATAGAAAAGAAAGGGCCTGGCTGGCTTGTACCAGTTAGGATAGCTGTCAGAAAAAGGAATTTGTATCTGCTCCTCAGCAGTTAAGAAGCAGGAGTGCCAGATCAGGGAACATTACCAGGCATTACGATGATCTACTTATGGTTTGGGGCAGTAATGATAGTTTGTAGAAAAAAGTACACAATAAATTTTTTAGCTAGGAAATGATTTCTCTGGGTTCAGAATATATGATGTCATAATGGACCAGTTCAGAATATTTTTGCGTATACTTCCTTAACTTCTTGACATAGTTATAGCAAAAGTTATGGTTGCTGCTTGTAGTCCTGACTACTTTGAGTTCATATTCTGCTTTTAACTTTTCTAACTGCACCTATGAGTTATTTGTTAGCATGATTCAGCTCATTTTCAGATGGGTATTATAAAACATCTTGTAAGAACTTTTACTTTCTTTTTTTGTTCTCAAGGTTATTTCTGCAGGTGTTAAACCATATAAGATTATTTTTAAACTTGTCAGAGTACAGAGACAGCCTTATCATCACAGCTATAGAGGAATGAGTAGAAATCCAAGGTAAAGGCAGCTAATCTAGCTGTGGAGTCAGTTTGGTGAGGAGGGCAGCAGAATTTACTTAAAGGAGATATCCAACTTCTTGTCAAGTTTTTCTTTCCAAAAAGTGGTCTTACTTCATTGTAATCCAACACTAAACACATCACATACAGATAAAAAACATACTTAACAGTTATTTAACTTGTTTGATGTCAGAACTTATTTTTGTTTCCCTTTCTTTCCTACATTTGCTGCATAGGGTCCAGTAATGTTATGAGTAACTAAATAGATGTGGTATTAAACTATTGCATCCAAAATCTATTGTTAAATACTACACTAGGTTGACACCAGCGTGCAACAAAAGCTGCTTGGTGATATTATGAGCAACTAACAGATGTGCTATTAGACCATGGGACAGCCTCTGTAGATAATTCTGCTTGCATATAAGAAAGCATTTTATGAGTACAACATTTAGCAGCTATTAGCAATTAATGTAAGAATCCTTGAAGTGACAGTGCTAAAAAAGTGCATAAACTTTAACATCAATAAAAAGAAAAGAAAAAAGGTCCTGGAGTATTAAATCCGGAATAAATATCTAAATAAAGCAAAATAAATATTCCAGAACCACGGAGAAAGATAAAATCACTGTCTAATACGTATATAAAAGACTTTTGTTTTTTGGTTTATCTGTTCTACTTGCTTGAGGAAGCACTGTTAACTATGTAAGTCCCTTTGGTGTTGTACTTGCAAATAAACAGTGATTTTTATCTTTCTCTGTGGTTCTTGAATATTTATTTTGCTTTATTTACATAAACTTTAACATAACATAATAAAGTGCTTACATGCTGTAGTGCAAGTGTGACAGTAAAATGTATTCTGTTTAAAAAGCTTTTTTATAAAGAAACCATTTTATATAAGTATATATATATATATATATATATATATATATATATATATATATATATATATATATATGTCAATTTAAAATGTGGACCTGGGAAATGAGCACTGTTTTCAAATCTTCATTTTTTTCTGAGGAGGTTAGCTTTATGAGATAACTGGATGACATCTTCATCTTGTGGAAAGGAAGCCATGCTGACCTTGAAGAATTTGTGAGTGCTCTTCATCAATCCACTGATTTTTTATAGTTCACTTCTAAGATCTATGAGGATTCTATTAATTTCTTATATGCCTTAATGCAAAGAGAAGAAGTGAACTAGCCTGACATGCACTCAGTACATAAGAATGAAGTCAGGATTTAACGCCAACAGTAAGACCACTTAAGACCACTTAAACAGCAAAATGCAGTGCAACTATGTACTAGAATCACTGCTATAGGCTTAAAGGTTGTGGCTAAACCAGAGACAGACTGTTAAAATTAATTTAAAATCAGATCAAGAAATGAAAACATGTATCTGTCTTTATGTGTGTGTGTGTGTGTGTGTGTGTGTGTGTGTGTGTGTGTGTGTGTGTGTGTGTGTGTGTGTCTTTCGGCTTTTCCCGGTTAGGGGTCGCCACAGCGGAACTCCGGTCCACTAATGATTGGCAGTAGATTTTTACGTGCCGAGTTGCCAGCTCTGAACTCACAACCTTTAACGAAGGTACGCCCATTCACGCATGTCTCCACACAGAAGACACTAGTTGAGTATCGAACAGGACAACTTCTTACTGTGAGGCGACTGCAGCACCACCACCACAATGTATCTGTCTTTATGTAGCGGAACTATTACAATGGCTTTACAATTATATCTTGTCTGGGTGTCATTTATTTTGATAGTGTAGCCAATGCCAGAAATATAAGCCTTGTATCTGAGAGGTGAGTTGCTAAATATTGCACATAACATACATGATGTAATAATTTATCTTTAACATATTTTTAACCTTTATATAGCATTTAAATTTTAGATAATATCACCTTAACTACAGCTTGTCAACCAGCTGCTACATAACCCTTATATTATTTTAAGTCTCCATTCAGGATAATATCTTCCCAAGATAGTATGGTGGAGTGCATAGAGGAATTCATAAGTTCATAGCTTCATAAGTTTATACTAGGCTAATTGCCACCAGGGTTTTTATAAGCCTAGACATGCAACCAAACTCAGTTTTGTACCCGAGTTCCATGGACACCTATATGGTAGGGTATGTTAGTAAGGAGGTAGCTAAGGGTTATGTGGAGGAAGGTATGTTAATTGGGGATTAATTTGCTTACTGTTGAACTCTGTCCATCAGAGAAATGGGGGCCAGACCAGAGATGAACTTGTTATTTCCCATCCAGTGATCAAGGTTTAATTTGAAGAGGGTCATGGCTGAACTCTGCTTCACGTAGATGGAGACTTATTCCATAGTGGGGGGGGGGGTCTTTGAGACACCTATTGGTATATCCAGCATGTTCTAGTTATATCACTGTCAAAGATTAGGTCCTTGGATATAGTGTTTGTTGTTTTATTCATTTTGTAGAAGCGCAAGAGATCCATTAGAGCTCCATCTGAGGATGCCTTGTATGCCAGGCATTGATCACCTCTCAGAAACCTGTATGAAACTGAAAGCAGAGACAGGGCCTTGAGGTGATCTGTGTAGGATAGGGTTTGCATACCCTGAATTCTCCTGGTGAGGAACCTTTGACTGCATTCCAACTGCTGCAAGTGCTGGTTAGGTACAAGCCAAAGGGGACATTGTTCTTAATGATGGGTCCGATCAGGGTTGAGTAGAGTGGTACTATAACTTTCTTGGATCTGGATGCTATACCTTTGCTTATGAGTTGGGCAGCATAGAATGATTTTCTTATTTTCTTGAATATGTGTTGGTTGAAGGCCAGTTTACTGTCTTCATATGTTCCCAGAACCCTAACTGTTGATGGAGTAATTAGCTTGGGTGGATGGTTTCCCAGAAGGCACTACAATGTATTTCTTTGCATTGAGTTTTAATCCATGGCTTTGGCACCAGTCATTTGTATGTGTTATACCCTCTTTTATGATGTTGATGTCATGAGGGAATGAATCTATGATGGCTCCCAATTTAGAGTCATCTGCAAACTTTGTGAGCCAGAGGCCTTCAAAATAGTCTTGACTTCTGAGAAGTAGATGTCAAACAGATGTGGGCCCAACAAGGACCCTGGGGTACTCTCTTGTTATTCAGTCTCCCGGTGAAGGTTGCCTCACTGATCCTGACTTTTTTGACTATATCTGTGAACCAGACAGCAATCCAGTGAGTTATTATAGCAATAACCCACGCCTGGGTGTGGGTAATGCTGGATTTACCCACAGTTGGCGTGGTTTGGTCACGAGGGCGAAGCTATTGCTATTATACAATGACATTATTTAAGAAAAAAAATAATTCATTTTTCTTAAATAATGGTATTGTATAATGCCTCCTTGCTGCCCTTCCACAGCTGTCTGGTATTCCGTGGCAGTTCTGATGTACTGCACATACGTATGCCTACGCAGTACATCAGAGCTGTGGGCAAAAGCAATGGAGAAAGCAAGATCTCCGTTGCTTTTTACAAACTGTTTCGCTATGTTAAAGGAGTTTAACATAGCGAGACAGCTTTAAAAAAAGCAACGGAGATCTCTGTTGCTTTTTTAAAACCTGTCTCGCTATGTTAAACTCCTTTAACATAGCGAGACAGTGTTTTAAAAAAAGACTTATACTAATGGAAAAAGTCCGGGCGACCAGACCTTTTTCCATTAGTATAAGTCGATTTACAACGTGCACGCTGACCAATCAGCGTGCACGTTTTGGAATATTAATGGGGGGTCATGGTATAATTAGGGATTTATGTCTAGATCTGAGAGTTTGTCAGTAGTACCTGAGTGGAGTGGTGTACTGAATGCCCTTGCCAGGTGTACAGTATGCACCGGTCTACGCTCATCTGTAGCCTTAATGACCTTCTCTAGGCTGTAGATGATCATCTTATCCCACTCAACCCTAAGTCTTGTTACTTTCCAAAGTTCTTCAGTTCATTTATTGTTTAACATATCTTATAATCTAAAATTTTCAAATCCCCCCCCCCCCTTACCTCATTTAACCAGCCCAACTCCCCAGTGCCCTTGTTCATGCTGGGTCCACCAGCTAATCACCTATTCCCCCGCCAGTCTTATTACAGTATGTCTGGGGCCGGTCCTAGATCCTAAGGGTGTCCTGGGGGCTTGGCCATCTCTGTTTGGTGGGGGTTCTTTTTGTGCCCCACCCACTTTCCCTGTCCTTCCTTGAACTTATTAACATGATGTCTGTGGGTAGTTTCCCTCTTTGGACCATAATTTCCTTCAGGGATCATCATCATTGAATGCCATCCCCAAAATGGGCACATCCATCCTGCCCTGCTGCTCTCTCAGTCACCTGGACCCCTAATCAAACCCAGGTTGCCTCAGCCATAGTCAGGGTTTTAACCTCTATGTCATAGTTTATAATATTATTTTTAGAAATACACCTGGCCAACATATAAAATCTAGGGGACCAAAAGCATTTCACAGCTTCTCACTACCCATAATCAAGAATTTCCATTTCCAATACCTCTTTGGCTTAGTTCCTATGATTTCTAAAATGTTCTAAAATGATTAGAAAGTGTTTTTATATTAATATGATTTGTTTACCAATTTTTGGTAAGGAACTTGGTTGTACTAATTATCCACAAGATTATCATTAATTGTTTAATTGGACAGTTAATGCATTATATATTTACGCCCAAATGTTTCATTACTGTATGTCTGAGGAAGGAAACGTATTGGCGTTTCTGAAAGCGCTTACTTTATCATTAAATTCTTTAAGTTTTTAGCTCCGGCTTGTTTTGCTGTTCTTTCATCTTCAGCAGTTTGTCGAGAGTTTATTGTTTGAGAGTTAGTTATAGTTATGACAGTAGAGGCATCAGCATATTGTATAGTAGAGGAGAGTGGGCAGGAGGTATAAAGCAAGTTTGTGAAGATGTTAAAAAGTAATGGCCCTAAAATGGATCCTTGAGGGACTCCCATTTGTATTTGTAGTAGAGTAGATAGCGCAGTATCCCATTTTACAGATTAGAATCTATCGCTTAGATAGCTTTCAAACCATGCCACTGTAACAATAGAGAAATTGAGGTTGCACAGTTTGTTTAATAGTAGGGCATGAGAGATGGTATTGAAGGCCTTAGAGAGGTCAGGGAAGAGACAGGAGAAAAGTTTATGGTCATCTCTGGCCAGGGAAATAGTATTGAGAAAGGATAGGAGTGCCGTATAGGTACTATGCTTTGGTCGAAAACCATGTTTGAGAAGGTGTAAATAGGTTTTCCTGAGAGAGATGATCCATGACTTTGAGTATGAATGCACTTTTCAAGAACTTTAGATAGAGGGGAGAGGATAGCAATAGGCCTAAAGTTGGAGATTTCAGTGGAGTTACCTCCCTTGTGGATAGGTATGGTGTAAAAGTGTTTCCAGATGGAAGGTACTTTAGATTCCGAAATGGTTTATGAGGATACAGATAGGATAGGCAAGTGAGTGGGCAGCTGACTAGAGAAAGTGGGATGGGATGTTATCTGCAGATACAGAGCAGGGTTTAAGTCTGGTGAGTAAGGTACGGATATGTGTTGTGGGGATAGGCTTGAGAGAAAAGATTTTGGAAGGAGTTGTTGAAGAGAAAGCTGGGTTTGTGAGTTTTTTTATTGGAGCTGCTGGAGTTAAAGAGATTGGATATTAATTCTACAAAGTAAGTGTTGAAGGTGTTGGCTGTTTCTACTGGCTGTCTTTTTTGGGGTAGGGTTGGGTGAGGTATGGTTTCCTGGATGGAGAATTTGATTGATTGTGTGCCAGAATTTTTTGGGGTCTGATTTTAGTGTTGTAGGGAGGTTATAGTAGAATTATTTTTTGTCTTTGTTGATTAGTCTTTTGACCAGATTTCTTTGTTCTTTGTATCTTTGTGGATCATAAGGATTTTTTGTTTGTAGCCATTTTTTTTTGTTAGCCAAGGAGATGCTTTTGTCCTGATTTTACAAAGTGGGGCTAGTGAGTTAATGATATCCAGAAATGTAGAGTTGAAGGCAATGACAGCCTCATCTAAAGGAAGCTGAATGAGGAAGTCCCAATTTACTCTAGATATTATACTGTTAAAAATTTCAGGGTTAAAATTGGAGAGATTATGCTTGTAAAAAATTTGTGTGGTTTTGGGGGGTGACTAGTATATCTTAGCACTTTTATGGGTGAATGGTCACTGAGGGAATCAGGGAGAGTTTCAGGATTGTGATATTTGGATGGAGCTGAGACAAATATCCAATATATGAGGATATTTGTAGTGTGGGTGTTGTTAAGGTGTGTTGGCTTAGCAATTAGCTGGGTAAATCCATATAGATTAATATTGTGCATGGATCCAGGGTTATTAAAGGTTAGCCAATTGATGTTTATGTCACCAAGGAGGATTTTTTCATTTGGGATATTCGGGTACAAATAGGAGAGAATGTTTTCCAGTACTGGAATATTTTCTCCTGGTGGAATGTAGGTAGCTACTATAGTGATTGTAGTGTAGTTGTTTAGTTTAAGGTTAACTGCCAGAGTTTCTGCTTGGGAGAAAGTTGGCTTTAGCTGTGTGATGACATAAATAGTGAGAATTCTAGAATAGACTATGGCAACTCCCCCACCCTTTTTGTTCATTCGGTCTAGGCGAATCATGTTATAGCCGGGAGGGATATCTTTAGCTAGGTTGTGGGGTTTAAGCCAGGTTTCAGTTACATAAGGTTAAATTACTTATTTATTTTTTTATTTATATATTTTGAATTTGTTAAATGGGGTATAACACAGATCCCACTGGACCTATTTCAGTCTCAGCCCGGGTAAACACAACAGATACATGACATTATTTGTAGAATGAATGACAGATTCCTTGAACTGCCATACCCCTGGCTGTTGTGTTCAGGTTGCCCAGTTAGTAAGCAGAAAATCACCATTCTGCTTTTATGCTAGAAACCAGAATGTGATTAAATTAGAAAGAAAGAAAAAGTCTGGAAGCCTTGATCCAAGTTACAAAATCTCATTTCCTTTATTGTGGATCAGATGTTCAGTGTAGTTATATTTACCCAAACCAAGCTGTTTAGGGGGCGGGAGAAGATGAGCTGAAAGCTGCTTCTGGTTGGAGAGCCAATGGGGCTGGACTGAGGACGATATATCTGCATGCCTGTGGATGAGGCATAGGGGGTATTAGATGCATTTATTAACACACACATAATAAAGAAGAAAGAAGTAAAAGGAATGATAAAATCATTAATCATTTATGAGCTACAAAACAAGAAAGAAATTGAGTTAGATAAACTAAATGAGTAAATTCAATGTAAAAAGCTCCAAGAACAAAATGTTGAGTAGTGAGATCATGAGGCTTTATGATGAACTTTAGACAGAGTGAATGATTAAGCTCAATGTAAAAAGCACCAAGAAGAATGTCTTGAGTAGGGAGATGATGGGACTTAATGATGAGCTCAAAGAACCAGTCTTTCAATTTGTGAATGAGGTAGCTAGTGAGATTGATCAGTTATATACTTCTGAAAATCGCTGGTGGGTGTTGTGATGATGTGAGGTATTGCCAGTTGTGCCAGGAGAAGTAGGGCTGTGGATGTGTAACATATGTCAGCATAGCTAACTAGAGTTTTGTAAAGAATTATTTGTCATTTGTATATCAAACTGATTTGTATAGGTGCTTGTGTTGAAAACGTATTTGTAAATCTGCTTGTGTTAAAAATATACCAACAGTGGGTCATGTTGGACAGAAAAAAATACACCTGTATGTCAGACTGTAATGTAGCTGTTGAAATGAATATACTGTAACAGAGGATACTGGAAGTGAAGAGGTTAATCTCAGTCCAGCTAAGATTGAAAAATAATCTGAAATTAAATTACCTTGTTTCTGCCATAAAGATTGTATCTTACAGTTCTGATTGCAGCCAGAGACAAAATGTCTGTGAAAACTAGGACTAGGAATCCTACTGTATTGTCCTTAGGGGTGAACTAATTTCTACCCTGGAAAGGTGGAAGTTTTGAAATGGTTTTATAGCTTCCAGATTCTATAACAGATCTTAGCAAAGCTCTATGTGTGTGTGTTTGTGTATAGTAACACATATGTGCTAGATTCTGATTCAGTTTATATTAAAGGGGTAGTGTGAGAACAAGAGTCAGATGACCAGATGTATGTTATGTCATTCTATAATCCAGCACTGAAATGATTTAATACTAGATGAGACAGAAGTCTCAGGGCAGTCTATTTTTGTAACCTACATCATCTAGTAAGTGAACTAGGGAACAGTAATTCTTTAATTAGTCAGGAAAATATAGTGAGATTAGTTAAGTATTGTTTTTCGGTATCTCTGGGAACCTTTCCATCTGTGTTGTTTTTAATATTTCCTGCAAGTGAAACTCTGTTGTTTATTGTAAATAGATATTCAGAATTTTCTTGTTCTTTTATTATTTATTATTAAATATATTACATTTTTTTCATTGTGACTGGTCTTTTAGAGAATATGTTATACTTTCAGAGTACTTATATTTATTTGGTGACACTGTGGCCACTCCTGAAAGCCTTGCTGCATTGGTCAAACACTACCATTGTTATTAGTATTAATTTCACTCATTATAACTGGGAACCCTAGTAAGAACCTTAAAGTAGCTGGCTGGAGGCAGTGAGTCTACCTTATAGTCTGGGCAAGAGGGCATAGCTGCTACAGGTTACAGGTGTGTGTGTGAAAATTAAATCTCAAAGAGTGTGAGCCAGCTACTTGGAGAAGGGACATTGAGCACTGGTTTCACAGAGAGGGTGGTGGAGGACCTGGCTTGGAACACTCAGCTGAGGACTCAACTCTATAGCTGTGTCAGTGTGGAGTCTTATTTGGGGCCTAGATAGAGAGAGGGAAACCCAGCCCCACAACAGGAGTGTGTTCCCTGTGTGCTCTTAAGGGAAATTGTGCTTGGTGCAGAGAGCTGCATCTGGAAACACTGTGTGCATCTAATTTTATTCAAGGTTGACGTCCTTCACTAGTGTCCATGGTGAGGATTGAGACTCCTTGATTACTGGCTCAGAGGAGGGATGTCACAGGTGTATTCTTAAAATATTTCATAATTTATATGTTATGGAAACATAATTTCTGGAATTGAGTTGGAGGTTTTTACAGTTTCACTTGTGGTTGCAATACATCTGGAGTTTACTAGTATTTTGTTCAGGAGTAATGTGATTTTGATTAAACAAATTGTGGCATCTTTGTGAATGTATAGCCAGTCTTTCATTCGTAACTGGAATTTATCCTGCAGCTGTTTATCTAAAAGTGAAACAATATGAACCAATCATCAGATCCTTATTCTCAATCGTTTAAGATTTCTGAGGGGTGTACTAGACTGTACCTGAAGTGTCATGCGAGAAAAGAAAAATAAATGTCTATTACTGCAAAGCTGGATGCGAAAATATTATTTACACTTTTTCGGCTTTGTATCATGATCTGTGTATTTAGTTCTGATGAGAGGAGGTTATATTATGGAAGATATTTTTGTTGTAGTACTCTTAGTGGGGTTATATTTTATCAGTTGTATACATCACTGTTTACACTCTCTAAAATGTATACATAGATACCATTCCAGTAATTGTGGCTTTTCCGGTTCCGTCCAGAGAGCCGTATTTTTATGTGTCTATCCCTTATAATATAATAGTGTATCTGGAAACATAACAGTGCCATTTTAACATTTCTTTTATGATATTGCAGGCTTAATTTGAATTTTAAAGGGTAGACATTTTGAGAGAACTTATTTAGCTGTTTAAGTAGCAGCTTTTGTGGATCTTTCAAAGTGATTTGAAGGCAGTATGTTATCCTGGGAAGAATAGTTGTTTTAATGATTGCTAATCTTTGATCAAAGGGCAGGTGAATAACAGTCCATTTTAGTAGTAAAGCTAATATATTGTCAACAATGTAATGGAAACTGGGTATAGTTAATAGACTCATTATACTATATGCTTTGATTTCAGATGTTCAGTGGGTTAACATTAATATTATAGGCTAGGGATATAATGTGTTTCTATCCCACAGCCAGAGATTTTAGAATAATGGTTAAGTACTTCCAGAACTGCATTCAGTGATCTTTGTGAGTACTCTGAATGTCACTTTACCATATGCAAAATAAGTAGTTTCATTTCATGTAAAGATAACTTATCAAATCCTTCAAGAGCCACATCATTTCTAGCTTCTTGGATCAAATGTTATACTGTAATGCAAACAACAAAAGTGAAAGGATGCAGACTTGATTATTGTCTGCAGCTACAGCAAACTTACCAGACATTGTTGGACCTATTTTTTAACTGCTTGAGTGAGAGTTCAATTTATTTTCAAAATGAAGGACTGGAATGCCTCTGGCAAAAAGGATAACTGGCGACCTAGAATATTTTACGCTTTGTTAGTTTCTAATCTGAGAAGAGTTTAGGTTGTTTTTGTTTTCAGGGCCAGTTAATTCCCACTGGATCTTTTCTGTGGATTTTCCTACCCATATTAAACACTGACTGGTCCTACTGTATTAACTTATGAAGGAAAGGTTTAGGCAGATGTACTGAAATAAAAAATGGTACTGTGCTTGTTAAGGAAATGGGGAGGTAGAAGGAAGACTGCAGTAGATCTTTATTGAGTTAAAGTATTACAGATATCCAGAATGAGAGAAATAGTTGGATGCTGCTAATGTTGCCTAAATACAAAGTGTAAATAGAGCAGCTTTAATAAATGAAGGAGCAAAATTGAACAAAAATGAGTAACTACAGCTTGAATGGATCAGGGGTTGAGGTAAGTAGGAAAGTTGATCCATATGAAGTGAATAAGACAGACAAATGTTCAATTAGGTGAGGAAAAGGGATGACTTGAGGAAGGAACTCAGAACATTAGATGATACAGGAAGTCACTGATACTCACTGCTTTCCTTCTGCCTCTGCTGAAAAAGACTGAGGATGGCTACAGGCTAAGCAGGGCAGGCTAGAACTTCCTTTCCCAAGCAATAAGCCAGATGAAAGATGTAATCGCACTGGCATGCTCTGAATCTTTCCCATGGCATCTTTACAGCAGGAAATACTTGAAACAACTCCAGCCGGAGGGACCCATGGAAAATGCTTATAAAGATTCTGAACCATCTGACAGGGTACCTCTTGTGCCAATGGAGCAGATGGTGTACACAGGCCCTGCAAAGTTTTAACACATTCCTTACTTTGTCACATAGAGCAAGATCAGTAATTCTGCAGGAAAAAAATATTAACAATTTTTTGTTGCTTGTACCTGCTTTCTCATTCTTTTACTCCATACCAGAAGGAAAACACAGACTAATCAATTAACCAAGAAGTTTGCCTGAAAACTTATCTACATAGATGAGTCCACTGTCTATGTCTGCTTCTAGGTCTCATACTTTCCTTTTCTGTCATTGATTAAGGGTATATAGGCTCCTTTGTGAAGTGCCATTGTCCTCCTTCCAATCTTGAATACAGTTAAAAAAAGCTGACTGCAAGGCATAGAGAGCAGTTTTACTCTCCTTAATGTGCTATGTAAAGTATGGGAATACATAGTAGTTAGTATTTTAAGTTATGGGGAGACCTGGTTACTTTCATGGAGTCTGGCAGAACACAGAATTAATGGTGCACATCACCTGTGGTCCCTGGTTATAAACTGTGAACTGTTGTGCCTTGTAAGGTAGTACACAGTGAGTGGCTGCCTTTCACTGCTCTGCATCCCAGAGGTTCAGAACTCTCTCTCAAGCTTATATACTGCCTTAGTTTCTTGTCATGCTGCCGGGCTTTGTTTTCTCTGCTACTGTATTACAACTCTGTAATCAAGCACTTCATTTAAATTCTACGTGATACAAGGAGTAAGCACTGATGGAAAAATAGGTGTGGTAAAAGGAGCAGCTCATAGTGCTTCAAGCTAGGACAATGGCATGTTTTTCAAGAAAACAATGCGTGTACATGCAAAAACACACACACATACACACACACACACACACACACACACACGCACACACACGCACACACACGCACACACACACACACACACACACAGACACACACACACAGACACACACACATACACACACACACACACACACACACACACACACACACACACACACACACACACACACACACACACACACACACAGACACACACACAGAGACACACACACATACACACACACACACACACACACACACACACACACACACACACACACACACACACACACATACATACACACATGCACATGCACACACACGCACACTAGCTTGCCTGTGCATGCACACACATACTTTATGGAAAAAAAACAGGGGAAGGAAGTCAAGAAGCCACATATTAAGTGCAAGTAAATAAGATATACTTAATGTAATGTGAATTCAAAGGCCATACCTGTACATTGTCAAATTCATAACTTTAGTACTCCTTAAGAAGCAGTGCTAGCTAAGCATTTGATCAGATATTTTTGCTGTAAGGTGACTAGAGATTACTGGTCTAATTATTGACGTACTGTATCCCCTGTTATAGGATTCCAGTTTGAAATATGTCACAATTAAGATGTTCAGATTCCAGGCTATGCCATCTAAGCATGAATGCATTCAATCTGTTTCTATGAAGCAATTACACTTACCTTGGTTTCAGTGTGTATCACTAAATTAGAAAAGAGTGTTTGTTATTTTTGGGGGGTTAACTTCTCCTCCATTTACACATCTGCATCATCGGATCTCTGGTCACCTTGCCATAACATTGCTGATACTTCAGTCACTCTGTTGTCTACTGTTGGAAGATGAATCAGTTAGTAAGAGCTACTTTGCCATACCATTGCTAATACTACACTTGCTCTGTTGTCTACTGTTGGAAGATAAATCAGTTAGTATGAGCTCTACTTTGCCATACCATTGCTAATAGTACACTTGCCCTGTTGTCTACTGTTGGAAGATAAATCAGTTAGTATGAGCTCTACTTCGCAATACCATTGCTGATATTACACTCGCTCTGTTGTCTACTGTTGCAAGATGAATCAGTTAGTATGAGCTCTACTTTGCCATACCATTGCTGATACTACACTCGCTCTGTTGTCTACTGTTGGAAGATGAATCCGTTAGTATGAGCTCTACTTCACCATACCATTGCTGATGCTACACTTGCTCTGTTGTCTACTGTTACAAGATGAATCAGTTAGTATGAGCGCTGCTTAGCTGGTAATACTAAGTCAGTTTGATAAGTTGTAACAGAACAGGGAATGAGAGCTGAAGTCTGCTGGACTGGGTTTAGTTTTGGTTATGCTCCATGTGTACTATAACTGATTTTATGGGGGAAGCTGCTGTTTTCTCCTTCATAGCACGCAACTTGTTTTGAAGTTTTGGATCATTGCATATACTATGATAAAAAAAGAAAGAAAAAAGTCTGTTATTTTTTTTTTTTTTTTTTTTTTTTTTTTTTGGTAAAATGCGGGTATGAGCACAGGATAATTACAATATTAATACATTGGTTTTGGTACAGATACTGACTTTGTAGATGTGATATCTGCTTTATGGACAGCAGTCATTGAGTAGTTGTGATGGCATACTTATTGTCTGATCTATTGTTAACGCTCAGTAAGTTAAGTGCTAAATAACCGTGTCAGCAGGAAACAGCTGTCCTTTTTAAAATAGTTCTCCCAGAAACACCTTTGAGAGACATTAATATTGGTTTGGTCCACATGAAAGTACTTTTCTTTTTATAATGGTAGCATTAGCTAGACATTTTTTTTCATAGCACTTAACTATAACTATAATGGTTAATTTTGTATGTTTGGAACCTATATGTTTTCTTAACTAGTATTTTAAAGTTATGCAACATTGGCATATTATGTTCTACAACAAATTTTTGAATTGCAGTCCTTTCTATTTCCAATGAGCTTATTTCTTTAGCCCACATCTCCAAATAACATTAATAAATCCACATTACTAGTTTCATCATACCGTGTACTTGCTTGTGTGGCTTAAGTATTCTGCATGGTACAATATTGCATATCAATAACATTTTTGGTTTTGACATTTTAGACTTTTATTGAAATTAAAGAAAAAAATTAATATTCCAGTATGAAAGCACTAGCTTCTGCAATCACTGCATATTTTTTGTATTAGCCTATATTTTTCCACTTTAAGTATATGTACAGCACAATGCAGTATCTTCCTAGTTTGAAAAAAAAAAAGAAATGTTTGGTAGGCTACTTTGATGTATTGTACACCGTGAGAGCACTTGAAATATATTTGTTTAATGTTTTCCTCTCTGCAGAAAGGGCACCTTTTATTCCTGTGGTCTGAAAACTGAGAAATATCTTCAGAAAGCAGCTAGGTATTTACACATGAGACAAAAAAATGTGAACATGAAGTCTTGGTAATTATTTATTTTATTTATTTGCATTTGTTTACCGGGGAGGTACGACTGGGTTTTTGGCGCATTTTCAGTGGAGGCCTGGGCAGAAAGGCGCTACAGATATTGTTAACAAAGTAATTGTATAAAACAGTTTTAACAAAAAGATTCAATTTTGACAAAATATTATTAGACAGTTATGACAGTGGAAAACATGGCATGTTCTTGTGTACAGATAAGTACGTGGAGGTGTCAACAGAGAAGTAGGAAGTATATTCTGGGTAATGATGGTTGGAAGAGAGGAAGATATTTGTGAGCTAAGACTTGAATAGAATGGAGATAGTATAAGGGAGTTTATAGAGTATTTATAAAGCTGAGTTATTTATGAGTTAAACTTCTGTGTCCCGGTCTTGATCATTTACTGTGAACCCTTAATGAGTATGTTCTTTAGAATGGAATTTGAGTATTGTGGTGGTCTGGATTCATTGTACTACTCAAGTTGTCCATTTTCATCACTGGAAGTCTACAAAAATCCACACACACCCTTATTATGAATTTAAAACTTTCTTATACTGCTGCTTTTGTTTTCTGGTAGGACACAAGTCCTTTCAAACTGCCTGTTAACTTTATTCTTTTTAACACTGTAGAGGAAATATGACTTGTGTGGTTTCATATCCCATAGACTGTATTGTGGTAGTGAGGTCAAAAAATAAACAATATCATATATTAGTAGCTGTTATGAGATTTAATCTCATATATCTCTCCTCATTTGTACAATGTGGCATGATACAGAGATTTTTCCATGTAGGAGGTTTCGAGGTTTTGTAAATTTCAGAAAAATTGTAAATGTTTGGAACAATTTCTTCTAGAATTAGAAACTCAACAATAATTGATGTGACAGGCAGCGATGAGGCTATGCAGTCAGCAGTAACCTGCATAGATGCCTTTGTACCTGTGGATGTGAGTGGTCTTTCCCACTAGAGTCCCAGACAGTGCCACTGTGTCATGAGATCTTGCCACCTGCATGTCAAATCAGGCCTGTATAACCTCCACTGTGGTTGACCCCTCAGCAGTGGTGGCTGTGAATGTATGAAACATATGACACCAAAGTGAGCCCACACCCTTATGGTTGTACAGTCCCATGGTGGTATGCATTCTGGGGCATCTGTTAAATATTGTTATATACTGTACTATAAAGCATACATTTCTAGGCATGATATTACACTTGCAGAACAGAGGCTCCTGCAGGGCAAAGTGGCAGTTCACTAAAAGTCATATCCATTCTGTTGTTTGAGTATATGTGCACTTTACCATAGTATTATGATGAATGCTAACCTGGTATGTCACCTGTGAACAAGCAGGTAGTAGGGACAGGCCTGCACCTTCATTGAAGCCAGTACATATTTGAAGGGCTGGTCCTCCTGCTCAGCGAGTGACACAAGAAACTTCTCAATCTCTTTAAGATGCTTCACTGTGATATAGCCCTTTTGTGCATGATGTATTGCTCATTCTCCTTTGCATTGGACAGCTTGTCTGTAACATTCTTTCATGGCTGTTTTGGGGACTTATTTTGGCCTCCCTTAGCATTCACATCCTGAACAGTACCCTGCCACATTTGGTCCCTGACATGCTGGTTTACTCCAACTGTTGCCAGTAGGTACAGGTTTTGCTTGCAGAGGACCTCCAGCAGCACATTATTATCCTAGCTTGAAGAATTCTACAGGCATTGCTCCCCCTGGGTGGCCATACCTGTACCTGCACTCCTGCAAGCAACACATGGCATTTCATGGGTGAATATGCTCCAGAATGCAATAATTATTTTCCATGAGCTAGCCACCACATTGTCTTTAGTTCAGTATTGCCAGCAGTTACTAGTTTTGTCTCCAATACATATGGTACAGTATTCTGCAGATATGTAGGCCATAGCAGTTCAGCAGCCAATATCCTCTACCCTTCCCAGAAGCATTAAAGACTTTGCCATGTGGCTGTGTTGTGGCCCTATATGTGACATATGTAGGTGTCTGGGAACTTTCATATTGCTGCATACACTGTTACTATCCCTGTGTGTGCTATATTTGAAGTGAAATAACCATATGTAACCCACTGTTGCATATGTGTCAGTTACACACACACACACACACACACACACACACACACACACACACACACACACACACACACACACACACACACACACACACACCACACACACACACACACACACACACACACACACACACACACACACACACACACACACACACACAAACACACACACACACAAATACACACATATACTGATACTCCGCGAACAGGTTCTATATCAGGAAAACCCAGGTGTAAGGAACTGCAATAGTACAGACAAGAAGAAGCTACTGCTTAGATGTTAAACTTGGACAATGTTTCTGAGATATTAACAAGATGACCTAACCTCAGACTAACACCTTGCTTTTAAGTGCTAGCTTGTAATTAAGACAAGCCTGAGATTGCACAACTTCAAAACAAATTATTGTACGTTGTCTCAGTAAAATGATAGACAGGTTCCAGATCAGACACTTTGGATCCCTATAGATGACCTGAATAGCCATGGCAACTGTCTTACAACATAAGACAGTTATAATGTGTCCAAAGATCGGTAGTGTCACCTGCATGCTTATGATGGCAAGTAGTTCTGTTTCATTACGTATGTTGTGGATTATTTGTCTTCCTTTAAATGATCAATGTGCTATTAGTTATAAGGTTAGTTTGACAGTATTAATAAATAAGATTCAGCCTTCTTGAGCTGGAAAAAAACAGATGACTTCTTGAAATGTACTCATAGATATATCTTTATCTATGATAAAGTTCACTACAGTTGACTGACATAATATCCAGCAATTAATAATTCAATGAATTATCTTCCTACAATATTTAATTTATTGAAAGGTGAATGGGTAAGAGATGCTACTGGCCCGCCAAAATACAGTAGACAACATCCTGTCCACCTCTTACCTAAATTTCACAACCCTTATGGCAGGAATACCTTGTAGCATGTAATAGTTAATGGGTAATTTTCAACTTTCATTAATTCAGAGAACTATACCAAGAAAGTCCGGCTTCATTAATTTTCATACTAGATATTCATTATGGACTCACTGAATTTCCCAAAGCGTAAACATTACCGCGTCCCACTAATTAAGCATAATAGTCTGTGAGTAGTATGAACTTTGTGATAATTCAGAATTATGACCTGAAGACCTTTGGCAACACTGACATGAGCTCTCACTGCAAACTTAAGCCAAAAACATTATTTATTGGTCACGTGTGAACATTACTGATGCACAGAAGTATGAAGGACAGGTTTTTCCATCACATCAGTTATAACCACAAAGGTAAAGTCCAGCTATGTTTATTTCTCCAGTATTTGCATTCACTGGAACAGTTCTGATGGCGGTTTTAAAAAAGATAAAATGTTTCTTTTGTGATTTCCTGAGCTGTATTTTTTGTAGGCTTAACCTAAAGAGCATTTTGAACATACAGTAAGACAACTTTTTTTGCAAATAAAAAGCTGCTGCACTCTGATATTGCAAAGGCTGAGAACCATGTTTTTTCTCTGTGCTGCAATTGTCATGAAGTGATTACAGTAGTAAGAGTGAGGCACATAAACAGCCCCACTTCTGGAATAAGAAACAACAATCTGCTGTTCTATATTCACTGGGGAAGAGAAATATTATGCAATAATTTCTTTTGAAACCCACTTGCAGCAGTTAAATGTCCAGCTCAGACATGTATTCCATCTAATAAGAAGAAATGACATAGGTCAGGTCTTGGAAGAATATTTTCAAAAGAGTGTGTTAAAGAGCAAAATTATTAGCACAGAAGTTACTTGTCTGTTGAAGCACTGCTACAAAATCCTTTCTAAGTAATTCCACTGGAATTTCATCAAAGTGGAAAAAAAATCATATATTTCAAGATAAAAATGGTGACGCAAAAGACAAGTGTGGGATAATTTTACAAGGGATCAAACAATGTCTCTTTCATGTTGCACTGACTGCTGAATTTCTTCATCGTGCCCTTATTCCACTCTACTGTATTTTAATATTTTTCATATTTCAAGATAAAAATGGTGACACAAAAGACAGATATGGGATAATTTTATAAGGGATCAAGCGATGTCTCTTTCATGTTGCACTGACTGATGAATTTCTTCATCCTGCCTGTGACGATTGGGGAGAGATGGGTGAAGGCTGCCAGCCTAGTCAAATGGAATTTGGTATATAATTTTGGCATTTGTAAATAAATGTAAAATACAGGCATGTTTTCTTGATAATAAATGTAAAATACAGATGTGTTTCTTGAGTGTAAAGAATACTGTGAAATGTGGAACTGCAAAATATGTGACAACATTGCACTCTACTGGCCCAGTGAAGCATGTCGTGACCCTTTCATGTTAGAATTCGTCTCCAGTGCGGCTGAATGAAGGTTTCATGCCCATTGTTTTAAGGCTAAAGTTTATGACCAGAATTTAGATCTGGAAGGTGCTTTATTGCTCTAGTTTCTGCTAGAATGTATATGTGAAATGCCTTGTATTGTTGTAAGTTTCTGAGTAGGTGTTAGATTGCTACATAATGCAGTTTGTGGCCTGAGAACTCAGACCAGGTGTTAAGATGATGCAATATGAATACTGGGAAAACCTAAGTCTAAAAAATGATGTAGTTTGGGAAGGCCTTAGAGACATGTTTGTTAGTTATGTTTAAATATTATTTCTCACAAGAGACTGAGAGCATTTTTATCTTGGATATCCAACTTATCAGCACTCTGCCTTATGCTCACATGTAAGTTTTAGCACTGTGATTTCTTGTTGGAATAGTTAAAGCTAGTAAAGATTAATTAGGTATTTTTCTTTGAAATCATACCTGTTCTACTGTATTATTTAAGTCTTTGTGTGATCTCTGAACTCTTAGATATCTCTGTGGTATAGTAGTTTTGTCTTGTGTTTTAATTATTTATTATTAAATATTTTTAAAACCTTCTACCTGTGGCTGCTTTGTGTAGAGATAAGCTCTAGAGTACATTGCATATTTATAGAGGTTATTGTAATGGGCCACTCTACAGTAAGCCTTGACTGTTAGTCATACTACCATTGGATAATAATATTGCACAGTAATAATTGGACACCCTTTTAAGGGCCTTTTAGTAGTTGATATTATTAGTTGGGTGGTGGCAGTAATTACTACCGTATAGTCTGGGTAAAGGGGCACAGCTGGAGAATTTGTTTCTGCCTTTCCCAGGAGTGTCAGTGAAGTTGTATAAATACTTATCTCAAAGTATGTGTGTGGTGTGTCAGCTGCTTGGCAGGGACACGAAGCACTTGTTGGACAGAGAGGGTACTGGAGGTTTTAGCTTGCCCAGCTAGGCTGAGATCTGTGCCAGTGAGGAATCTTATTGGGGACCTGGTGAGCAAAGGAGCAACCAGCGCCAGACTGACTGTGATCTCTGTGTGCACTTAAGTGACATTGTACTTTATTGTGTGTATCAGTTATCCATTTATCTCTTCTAGGAGATGACCTCCTTGGTGTTAGTGGTGAGGATTGAAGCTCCTTGATTGCTGGGCTAGGGCACAGTCATCACACTGCCCTTATTCCTCTCTAACACCTGAAAAAAAAATAAAACAAAAAATAAATTCCTGGATGTTTCTGCAGGGGGGGGCAAGCCCCCCTCCAGTCCTCACACCCATGCTATTTAAATATACCAACTCCAAGCTAGCACACTTTTTCGGAATGCTAGCAGTCTTTTCTCATTGTGTCTGTCTGAAATGATTCACGTGACCTGCTTGCCTCTAATAACATGAACGAGTGTTACAATCAAAGTAAAGGGTTACAATACAGCACACTAAACAGGCCAAATATATAAGGTTAGTGTTTGGCCTCATGCGTCTAACCGTCAAGCATATTAACGGCTACCACACAGACTTATGGCACTGGGGACCTACTGACTACCCCTTACTGTTAATTTATTCCCCTATAGAGACAAATGGCTTGGCAGTAGAACTTCCAAGCCCACCAAATTGCAACCACTAGGAGTTCTTCTCCACAAATGAATCTCTTCCTCTAGTGTAAAGTAGGCAATATTCTCAAACATGTAAGTTTTCAACATAAGGTAAGCAGAGGATAATTACTCCCGTTTTTTTTTTTTTTTACCTGTGCACCTGCTACCACTTAAAACTGCTCAGGGTTTTTCAAAGCACCAAGAAATTATAGGTTGTTCACCCAGTAAAACTGAGTCAGCTGCCAAATGCGTATTCCTTTTTTGTTTTTTTTTTTACTCTGGCAGGTTTTACGATACCCTAAACACTAACCTAGTCAGGATAACTACTGATATGTGTAGAAACCCTGGAGTCAATCCCTTAAACCAGAAAAATCACCTAGGCTGTTGAAACAACTTAGAAATCAGACAGCATGTCTTTGGTTTTCTGTTTCTTACCACCCAGGCTAGTCATACAATAGCTGTATGTTGTGGCACGAATCCTCAAAAACAAAACACGGCACCACAAGCAGAAGACTGACTTTGAGCTGTTCTACTCGAGTGTTTTTCCCCTTTCTGCATACATCATACCCTTCTGATTCATTAGTTTATGTGTGTTCCACTAAGGCCTCTTGAAACTCATTCCAATGAGCTTCCATCCTTTCTATGCAGTAAAGTCTCTTAATGTCTATTTTAAATCTTTTCTCTTCCATCAGCAGTTATTCCCCTTTTTTCTCCCCCAACCATTTTCTAGAATCTCACTTTCACATTGTGGCCTGTTAAATTTCTGTATATTAATATCATGTCTGTATTTTCCTCATGTGCACAATAACATGCATCTTATCCGATTGACAGTCTGTACTTCTTCAAGTGTGGTCTCAATAAAATTTTGGATTATGCCAGCATTTCCTCCCTGTGATTTATGTCAGTTACCCTCTCATGAAAAATCCACCATCTTGTTTGCCAGAACAGTTGCACCCTAATCTACACCTGTTGGTTAATTTTCGCACAGGGCCTTATGCTATCTTTTGCTTCCCAGCCTACCCCACAGTCCAGATGAGTATTGCTGTTATTTCCAAGATTTGTTTGCCACAAGTTTTAGTTGTCATTTGTTTGCTAAGTCTCTTAGACTTTTTAAATATTTTCTTAGATTGACAACCCTGTTGTTTTTCTTTTGGCTGCTCATGTTAGGGGTCACCACAATGGATCATCTGTTTTCATTTTTTCCTGTCCTCTGCGTCTTGCTCTGTCACACCAACCACCTGCATGTCCTCTCTCACCACATCCATAAACTTTATCTTAGGCCTTCCACTCTTCCTCTTACCTGGCAGCTCCATACTTAGCATCCTTCTCCCAAAGTACCCAGCATACCTCTTCAGTACATGTCTAAACCAACGCAATCTCGCCTCTCTGGCTTTGTTTCCAAACCATCCAACCTGAGCTGACCCTCTAATGTACTCATTTCTAATGCTGTCTATCCTCATCACACCCAGTTCAAATCTTGACATCTTTAACTCTGCCACCTCCCGCTCTGACTCCTGTCTTTTCATCAACGCCACTGTCTCCAACCCGTATAACATAACTGGTTTCACTACCATCTTGTAGACCTTCCCTTTCACTCTTACTGGTACTCATCTGTCACAAATCACTCCTGACAATCTTCTCTACCCACTCCACCCTGCCTGCATTCTCTTCTTCACCTCTCTTCCATACTTGCCATTACTGTGAACCGTTGATCCCAGATGTGGTATATGTATACATAACTTTAAACCACTGATGTCTTTATCTGTTGTTGGCATTGCATTCCCAAGTAATACTCTGTGCCTGGTATTCTGCATGTTGGCAAAGTCTAAAAGTAAATACTGCTGAAGTTGGTAACATGCAATCAGTGCTTCATCCCTTTGCTAAGTATTCTGACATAACAAATGCTGCCCAGTGTCAGAGGCCACTGCAAGTGAGTTGCTTCATTTTCCGTTTGACAAATCATGCAAATACAGCCATCAGAAAACCTACTTCTCCAGGGAAATTTGTCCAAGAAATAGAAATTGTGCATCTAGAAGTTATGTATTCCACTAACTACAATCAATCAGCATGAAAAGGTATGGTGTTCTATACTTCTAATGCTTCAAAAGAAGAGATATTGAAAGCTTGTACTACTTTGAGTTTCATGAAGAAAAACAAAAATATTGTTATGATGAAAAGTTTTAGTTACTCTGAGCTGATCTAGAATCTGATGTGTATCCACTATTTTTAAAGAATGTGATTTTATGGATAACTACTAGGCAAGCTGTCTTGTGGGTCATTTTAAGTGTAGTCAATTTTCCTTCAAAGGTGAGAATTAAATGCTGTACCTTGCGTCTGGGAGGTATGTACCTTAACCAGTATACCAACCCCATATGTATACTGAGTAAAATGATACAAATGATACCAGACTAAAAAAAACTGAGCAAGAGGCCACAAAGTTGTTGAGTTGTAAGATTCATTATTGTGAGACAGAATTATATTTGGTAGCAGAAATGATTAGATGAGGGACAGACTGTGCAGAGATTTAGATATAACATTAATTTAAGTGATGTGTGCAGAGTGAGTGAAATTTTTTTGTCACAGATAAGAGTTCACAGAAAAAAAATATCTAAAGCTGTCATTAAGACAGACAAAATTAATATGAGCAAAAATACAACAAAATGTGTAATGGTAATGGGAGTTTTGGCAAGTATGAAATAATGAGAAATATATCAGAGCTAAGTTCTATGTGTGCAGAAAACGAAACTTCCGACTCTCCACGTTACTTAAAAACTTCTTTATTAGTTAAAACAGACAAAATGGTAAGCGCTTTCACGTATACTACTATACGCTTCTCAGACAATTTAATATGAAAACCAGCTTCTTATTTATAGGGAGGCATAGCCCTAGGTAATTCAATGAAATTACTTAATTAATCAATTAACTAAAAGTTTAATCACAGTAATCCATTCCAGATAAAACTCTCTTAAAGGTGTAATGCTAACTGAATATAAAACATTCATTTAGCCGAACAGTATTCATGAAATAGTAAAAATTGTTTATAAAACAGCAGTTTAAAATTATATACTTATTCATTAATAATAAAATATATTTATGAATTCAAGTTTATCATAGTTAGTAATCACCAAAAACTTTTCATATAATTATTCCTAGTGCATTAATATCAAGAATGAAATTCAATTTCTAATAATATATAAATATGTAAATATATAAATATAAATATAAATATAAATGTAAATATAAAATAAATAAATGAGTTAATAAATATATAGATACATAGATAAATATAGTCATATAATAATCAATAGATATGCATTCAAGAAATATAATATATAAAAAATATATAAAAAGATAGAAATATATAGAAATAAATCTATTTTATATCATGAACACATAAAAAGTGTATGTGTGCTCAGTCAAGAAAGGACTTAAGAATTATGATGTCCAAAACATCAGTAGCATCTAACTATATTGTGAATAAAGAGAGTTCAGTTCAATATCTAACTATAATGATGGAACTTTAAAAGTAAACATCTAAAAGTCTATCTTAAAAACAGAAACATGGTACCATCCAAGCGAGTGCAACAAATATGTGCTATAACCTTGAATATTTCATATAATTAAATAAATGGTAAATAAGATGTATAACCTAGTATATATAAATCTTAATGGGTATCTAGATAACTCTATTATCTTCGATTATTAAGAAAAGGTTTTATGGTGATGTAATTATTTAAGCCAGGATGACAGTGACCTCTAAGCTTGAGAATCCAACGTAATTCAATTAACTCAAGCAAATTTATATAGTCGCCTCCCCTGTCCATAATCTCCACTATCTGCAACACTCTAAAAACAAAGGAATGTGATGGGTTACTTATTACATGTTTGGCTAAGGCATTTAACTCATTTTTCTTTTTTATGTCGTATTGATGGTTATATATTCTGTTCTTTAATTTCCGTTTAGTGAGTCCTACATAGAATGCATTACAGCATTCACATGTAGCCAAATAAATTAACCCTGTAGTGTCTCATGTGGCTCTAAATCTTGGTTTAAAGCTGTAATTAAACTCAGAATGTACAAAAGTTTGATGCTTACTAATAAACTTACAATAATTACAGTGTTGACAGGGGTACGTTCCAAATGAATCATTTAGAGGCTGTTGTTTTAGTGTTAGCTTAGGTGTTCTGTCACATAATAAAGATTTTAAATTCCTATTGCTCCTGTAAACAATATGTGGAATATTGCCTACTATCTTCTTTGTAGGTTCATCTAATAACAAAACCTTCCAATTATTAAATAAGATTTTCTTTATATTCATAAAATCATTGGTGTAAGTCGTGATAAAAGATACTATGGTCATTATAGTTATATCTGTCATTTTTAAAAAGGGATGAACCGTAATTATAATTTGTTTCAATTTGTGTCCAGTTTTCAGATGGTAAAACTTCATTTCTGACTTCCATTACTAAATCAAGGTCATAACCTCTTTCTAAAAACATTTCTACCATTTTATCAGCTTCCATATCCAAGTCTTCTTTGTCCATACAAATCTTACTTATCCTTATAAATTGGCTTTTTAATATACCTTTGAATATATGGCGTGGATGCATACTATCGTATTTTAAGATTGTATTTCTCCAGCACTCTTTTTTAAATAATGTGGTTATTAATTTCCCTCTCCTGATATTTATGCTGACATCCAAGAAATTTACATAGCAATGTGATGTTTCAACTGAAAACCTAAGGAACGTAGTAGTAGTTTCTAGATAATTTTTAAAATTATAAAATTCCTCAACTGAGCCATCCCACACAATTAATATATCATCTACAAACCGTTTATAAATCAAAACTTTTTGAAATAGAATGTGGTTAAAAACAAAATTCATCTCCCAATGATACACTACTAGGTTAGCATATGTGTTTGCACATGGGGTCCCCATGGCTCATACAAGTTTGTAAAAAGAGTTGACCCCCAAATGCAAACACATTGTTGTTGAGTACTAAGTCCAGTAGTTGGCAGATTAAAATGTTAGTGTTTCCACTTGTAGTCTGATTATGTTGTAATAATTCACGTATAGCATCTATCCCTATATCATTTGGGATTGATGTAAAAAGACTTTGGACGTCCATTGTGATTAAAAGATGTTTATTTTGATTAAATTCAATATTCAAAGATTGTAGGTATTCAATAAGTTGATATGTGTCTTTAAGAATTGTGGGGATGGCTTCCACTAACGGTCTTAAGGTTTTTTCTAAGTAGTTAGATACGTTCTCTGTGATCCATTTTGCTCCTGACACTATTGGCCTCATTGGTGGGGGTAAAACTCCCTTATGCAGTTTCGGCAATCCTTTGATTACGGGAACTAATGGGCTATCAATAGAAAAATAATCATATAAACTGTTTGATATTTGATAGCACATAAGCATATCATATAAGTCCGCTTGAACAGTTTTAATAATTTGATTCAATTTCATATTATCAATTAAAAGATATGTAGTGTCGGCTTTCAACATATCATTCATTAGTGTATTATAGTCAGCAGCGTCAAATAAGGCTATGCCTCCACCTTTATCTATTGGCCTAAAAATTAATGAATAATCATTACAGAAATTAGATAATGATTTCATATTATCACTTGTCATATTATAAAACATACATTTCTTCCTTCCATTATAAAAATAGTCATAAAACTCAGTTTCACATAACTTGATAAAAGAGTCTATATGCGCTGGCATAACTGGTGTAAACGAACTCTTCTTCTTGTAAACTGGAATACTAGTTGCAGTTTTAGCGACATTACTATCATCTTTGGTATAAAGCAGTTTCAAGCAAACAGAACGTGCAAAAAAACGCAAATCAATTAAAATGTCTGATAATTTCCTTCCCCGAGAGGGAATGAATGAGAGGCCTTTGTTCAACAAATCAATATCACTGATGTTCAAAACGTGACTAGATAAGTTAAAATAAAGTGCTCTTACTGCCTCATTCTTCTGGTTTGGTACGTGTTCATTTCGCCTGATAACTTTCTTTTTCTGCTTTCCCAACTGTTCCTTCTTCCTTTCACAAACGACGACTTTCGTATCGGTAAAGGTAAAAAAGGAGCATTGTCATCGCGTCTTTTACTGATAGCCCCTGTATTATATTGGAACAATTTGGCAGCTTTGTTTGCTTCCTGATTTGGAAGCGGCATCGACATTGCTCCTGTAGCAGTTACTGAAGCAAAAGTCTCTGGCGGCGTAGTGAATGTTTCTGCTGACGTATCCTTGTCAGCACTAGATGCATTAGTCTGTGAACCAATGGAAGGAGGTACTGTGGACGCTGTTAGCGTATGATCTAAAGGCGCTTGATTCGAAGCAGAATACTCTCCTACGGATTGATTATCTGGTCTCCTTGGCCAAACGAAAACACAGCTTGTGGAGAAATCTCTAAAATCTCTTTGGAGCTTCTTAAGCTTAATTTGTTGAAGCTTCGTAGCATAATTGTTGACTTGAACATACAAATTTTCAAGTTTAGTCACACAAAAAGGGTCAAGAAAATTCTTTTTAAGTTCAGAGTTAATGTCATTGACTTTAGATATTAGATCTTTCTCAAGCGGCTCAAAGTATTCAATGAGGAGCTGCATATGTTTAAAGCTGGCTTCTATATTAATGTCTTGCCATTTTTTCAAAAGTATAGGATGCGTTTCTCCGTAGGCTGGCATTACTAGAATACGCATCCCTCTCGGAATAAGTTTATAATGTAAACACGCTTCTAAATGTTTGCGTTGCCATATTAGTCTTTGTAGCTTATACAGCTCGTTTTCTAGTATTTTCATATTAGAATTAAAGAGTTCAACATTGTCAATATTAGTGTCTGTCATATTTGTGACTGGAGTATTTAGGTCCAGAGCCAATAAAGGGTTTGACTTACACGCAGTAATTGCAGTCCATTGCTGTTCATTATTTAAACGCCTCGGTTCCGGGTTATAATCCAGTTCAAGTTCCATGTTGATTCGAACGTGTGCAGTAGAGATCCCAAAAGAATACCAAACTGAAGAAAATATAAAATACGGATCTCTAAACCGCCAAAGAGCCAGTAGTTAAATCCAAGAATATAATTGCAGAAAACGAAACTTCCGACTCTCCACGTTACTTAAAAACTTCTTTATTAGTTAAAACAGACAAAACGGTAAGCGCTTTCACGTATACTACTATACGCTTCTTCAGACAATTTAATATGAAAACCAGCTTCTTATTTATAGGGAGGCATAGCCCTAGGTAATTCAATGAAATTACTTAATTAATCAATTAACTAAAAGTTTAATCACAGTAATCCATTCCAGATAAAACTCTCTTAAAGGTGTAATGCTAACTGAATATAAAACATTCATTTAGCCGAACAGTATTCATGAAATAGTAAAAATTGTTTATAAAACAGCAGTTTAAAATTATATACTTATTCATTAATAATAAAATATATTTATGAATTCAAGTTTATCATAGTTAGTAATCACCAAAAACTTTTCATATAATTATTCCTAGTGCATTAATATCAAGAATGAAATTCAATTTCTAATAATATATAAATATGTAAATATATAAATATAAATATAAATATAAATGTAAATATAAAATAAATAAATGAGTTAATAAATATATAGATACATAGATAAATATAGTCATATAATAATCAATAGATATGCATTCAAGAAATATAATATATAAAAATATATAAAAATAAAAATATATGGAAATAGATTTATTTTATATCCTAGACACATGAAAAGTGTATATGTACTCAGTCAAGAAAGGACTTAAGAATTATGATGTCCAAAACATCAGTAGCATCTAACTATATTGTGAATAAAGAGAGTTCAGTTCAATATCTAACTATAATGATGGAACTTTAAAAGTAAACATCTAAAAGTCTATCTTAAAAACAGAAACATGGTACCATCCAAGCGAGTGCAACAAATATGTGCTATAACCTTGAATATTTCATATAATTAAATAAATGGTAAATAAGATGTATAACCTAGTATATATAAATCTTAATGGGTATCTAGATAACTCTATTATCTTCGATTATTAAGAGTTTTGGCAAGTATGAAATAATGAGAAATATATCAGAGCTAAGTTCTATGTGTATGAGTGACAGAAGGAAATGTCCCGTGCTTTCTAAAATGCTCTTTACAGAGGCTCCACAGAGGACTTTTCTGAAAGGGAATAATTCTTCAAGTCACAGGAAAAGGATTTTTTTTTCCAAAAATTTAGGGATACAGTTATTTTGCACAATGTAACTTTGAAAATGCTTCAGCGGTTTGTAATGATTTCCTATTCCTGTTGTGAGTAAAATTCTCCTCAAAATGAATAATTCCAGGAAATTTCAAGACTTTTCTCTAAAAATATTAACAGGTTATTTTTTTTCATTATGAGAACTTTGTATAGAAATAGAGGATTTTCTAATGAAACTGTAAACAGAACCCATGAAGAAAATTCTTCACCATCATGATCACCGCTTTAAGGCATTAAGACTTCATTAATTGACATAGATGACAGTTAAAAGGAAGCATAACTCTCAAGCGTACCTCACTACAAGAAACATTACTCATTTGGTGTATTAAAAAGATCATGTTCCCCAAAGTTTCACATTGAAATGGTCTGTCACACATTCAGTGTTAGGAATTTTTTTAACTGATATGCATGGTAAATAGAACTGAATCATATTAATTTATCAAAATAGTTTTTTATAAGTAAAAAATAGAATATTTTATCCATCCTATGAGATTCCTAGTTGAAGTTGTTTAGCTTTTAGAGAGTGTTCCACATTTTGTCCATTTGTTCCACATTATGAGAGGTGGTGTTCCTCATGTTAAAGATGGAAGGTTGAGAGCTGTGAAAGGAAGAGGAAATTATAAACTGACTTTTAAGCACAGAAATTTGTTAATCGACAAGCTAGGAGATTTTGGTAACAGGAGTGCAACAGAAAACATTAGCATCTATGACATTTGTACCCCTCCCCAGCTCCAGGACAGGGCAAAATCTCCAAAGAATTGCAGTATGGCAGCATATGGATAATGGTGCCCCCAACCATTGCTCTGTGTGGGTGGGTTAGTGGAGTTATGTGTGACAGGACATGGTGTGCATGGTATACTTCTTAGCTTCTTTGCTTAAGAACTCTGGACAAGTCCAAAAATAATGGAAGACAAATGCATAAAGTCATTGTAATTCACATTAAAAAGTTACTAGAACAATAGGTTTTGCTCAGCATACATTTTTT